>NW_026880583.1:0-31701 GCF_032173495.1 Musca vetustissima
CAATTTTCCTGTCCTCCGCATGAAAGTCAAGTCCTCATTTTCAGTACATTGAAAGTCCTAATCGAGGTCTTCAACTTGTAATATTCCCATTCGGAATTTGTTTCTTCATTTTCAAGGGGTATAGTAACCCTCCCGGACCAGGAGGTCCGATCATAGATCGGTCAGATCATAGAACCTAATCAATATAATTCCATGTTTTGACAGAATCCAAATATAAAGCTCCAGCCTACTTTCGGTCCTAGTCAAATTTTTCAATTTTCCTGCCCCCCCCTATAGAGGTCCATTCTTTTTTCGGTAAATTGAAGCTTCTTGCCGAATTTTCCAACATGGAATTTAGTCGATAGTTTTCTATGCAAAACAATAATTATCGATTATTTTAAACGATAGCTTATAAACGATAACAGTGTTATAGGAAAAAAATTGATATCGATAAATTGTCGATAGTGACAAATTAGTAACGACAATTTTTCAATAGTTAAAAATTGTTATCGATAAATAAAAATTACTAGCGAAAAATTATTTATTTTTATTACCGATAACAATTATTATAGATACGTTTTCTAAAACTATTTATGTTTTTTTTTCTATATAGAAAAATTATTATCCATATTTTTTCTTTTCAGTAAAGTCATTATCGATAATTTTTCTTTAAAGTAAAGTCATTATCGATAATTTTTCAAAAAATAAAATAAATATTCTATACAGAAAAATATAACCTATAAATTTCCTAAAATTTTAATCGATAATTGTTTCCAAAAAATAATCGATCATTTTTCTAAAATTATAATAGATACATTTGCTAAAAATATAATCGTTAGTTTTTCTAAAATTATAATCGATAATTTTTTCTTAAATTTTAATCGATAATTGTTCTAAGCGGAATATCAATTTCTTATAATTGCTCTAATAAGAATAGTGAATATATACAACGTTTCTTTAGAAAAAAACAACTATCGAAAAATTATATTATTTGTAAATATATTATCGTTTATTTTCGATATATTTTTTTAGTCAGAAATTTTTTTCCAAAGAGAAATTGTTATTATCGCCAATTTTCTATTTTTAATAGACAAAAATTGTTATCGATAATTTTTTATAGAAAAAAGGTGTTATCGATAATTTTGTATTGGAAAAAAATTGTTGTCGATATATTTTCTAAGAAAAAATTATTGTCCATATTTTTTATCGGAAAAAAATTATTATCGATAATTTTTTTATAGAAAAAAATTATTATCGATAATTTTTTTATAGAAAAAAATTATTATCAAAAATTTTTTATAGGAAAAATTTATTATCGATATCGACAAAAAATCTATAGATAGTTTTTCTATTATCATTTTTTTCTTTATAGAAAAATTATCGATACCTTTTAAAGAAAAAAATATTATCGATATTTTTTTATTCAGAAAAATTATTATTAGTAATATTTTATGAATAAAAATTATTATCGATAATTTTTCTGTAAAGAAAATTTGTTATCGATATATTTTTTAAGAAAAAACTATTCTCGATATTTTTTATAGAAAAAAATTTTTATCGATAATATTTTTATAGGAAAAAATTATTATCGATGTCGACAAGAAATATATCGATAGTTTTTCTATTATCATTTTTTTCTATATAGAAAATTTATCGATACTTTTTAAACCCAAAAAAATTATTATCGTTATTTTTTGTATTCCGAAAAATTTTTATCAGTAATTTTATGAATAAAAATTATTATCGATAATTTTTCTGTAAAGAAAATTTGTTATCGATATTTTTTTTTGTATAGAAACAAATATTATCGATTATTTTTTGTAGAAAAAAATTATTATCGATAATTTTGTAATTTTTTATTATCGATTATTTTGTATAGAAAAAAAATATTATCGATAATTTTGTTATAGAAAAAAATTGTTATCGATTACTTTTTTGTAGAAAAAAATTATTTTCAATTATTTTTTTGTAGAAAAAAATTATTTTCGATTATTTATGGAGTAACATTTTTATCTATATTTTTATAGGAAAAATTATAGTCGATAATTTTTTATTACAGAAAATTTATGAACTTCAAAATATATCGATAGTTTTTCTATTATCGAAATTTTTCTATATGGAAATATTATTATCGATATATGGAAAAATTTTTATCGATACTCTTTATACCCATAAGTTATTATCGATATTTTTCTATTCAGAAAAATTAAAAGAAAATTTGTTATCGACTTTTTTATGGGAAAAATATTATCGATAATGTTTTTATAGAGCAATATTTTTATCGATTATTTTTTATAGAAAAAAAAAATTGTTATCGATCATTTTTTATAAAGTAATATATTTTTCGATAATTTTTTTATAGAAAAATATCGTTATCGAATTTTTTTTAAAGGAAAATTATTATCGAAACTTTTTTATAGGAAAAATTATTATCGAATAAATTTTATGGAAGAAATATTTGTCAATAATTTGTTATAGAAAAAAAAAATTCTATCGATAACTCTTCTATTATCGATATGAAAAATTATTGTCGATATGTTTTCTATTATTGCAAATTTAGTATCGAAATTTTTTCTACGCACAAAGAAAAATATCGATATTTTTTTCTATACAGAAAATCGATAATTTTTTATACAAAATCAATCAATTGTCTCTATAGAAAAATATATAAAGTTTTTAAATAATATAAGGTGTTATCGATTTTTATTGTAACACAAAAATTCATTATCGATATTATGTCGTGCGTTTGAATATAATTTCAATTCCAGTGTTTGTACTCCTCCATCAAAATAGAAATTTCTAAAACGAAATTTCACTTTCAATTGATGTTTTTTTTTTATTTTTACATTTCAATTCAAAAAACAGACTTTACTGTTTTTTGTGTTTTTTTCTATTGTCATAATTGTTGTTGTTGTTTTTGTAAAAAAACATTATTTCCCCAAAACGCAACGACAGAAACAAGATCATTGATGTATACCAAATAAGTGACAGTTTTGTGTGGTTGTTGTTGTTGGTGGCTCAATTCATTTGTCAGTCAGTCACTCAGACACTAAGCCAAATAATTACAATCGAACACACACAGCTGGCGTGTGTTTGTGTGCGTGTGCAGTTTACAAAACATTTCACCCACAAAGTCAATAACCTTTTTCTATTTCAAAACTGAAATTTTTAACAACATCAAACAAAAAAAAAATGAAATAAAAACAAGAACAACATGAAATGGTTTAACAGCGTTTTTTGTTGTTGTTGGTGGTTGGGTCGTCGTTAGAGTTTTGAAAACAAAAACCAGAGTCATCAAAAAAAAGCTTACGCCTGTTTTGGTTTTTTATTGTGAAGCGAACTTCACAATGAATGAGAATATGACGAAAGGTTGCGATGACATGACAGATGGTCGGTGATCGACTGGTGACGAATGGGAGGTGCCCTATTGAGGTAGAGGAATGGGGAGGGTAGTTATTTTGATATAGGGAATGTCAGTCGCAATTTTGAACGACATATCTGTTATATGGATGGTATCCAAAAGTTTCGGATATAGTTCTGCTCTTATCGCTTATAACCTCTGCCGCTTATAGCGACTAATTTTTCCGGTCCATAGACCCTCAATATCGACTAGTTCGAATTTGTACAGTTCATAGTCACTACATTTCGATCTACTGAAATCCATATCCATCAAAAATAATTTTCATGGATATGGATTTTCCTGACACCTTTGTAGCAGGTCATCTTCTGCCCACTGTAGGGTATTTCGCCAAAAAAGATGAGCCCCACCATTTTGATGGATATGGATTTTCCTAACACCTTTGTAGCAGATCCTCCCCTGCCCACTGTAGGGGGCAAAGCCATACCATACCAAAAAAGATGAGCCATACCATTTTGAAAATACCGCAAACTAAAACCTAACGAATCCGCTAATTTGAACAAGGCGTAACATTGGCAGAATTTGAAAAGCATTAGACAAGAGACGGACTTATTTACAGATACAGAGCCAAGCTGCTCCAGGCTCAAATGTAACATGAAATCCAGTGAAAAAAATAACACAAGCGCTGGGTTCGACTGGCCCAACCTTAAAATCGTATCTCTATCTCGGGATGGTGTTTTTGTTGTCAAGTTTTTTTTTTTTTTTTTTTTTTTTGATATTCCATCAAGCCAAAGTTTATGACTCGGATATGAGTATTTGGCCGACAGAGAGAGGGGTGGTGAAAGCTTTTTTTCACACTGAACTCTGGCAGGGACAAAAGCATTGAGGCATGATGACGACATGGCAATTACGATGATCATGATGATCGGCAGGCACTCTCTGAGGTCTTGTCATAGTCATGATCGTATGTAATGTAATTGTTGTTATTGTTGTTTTATTTTCAATTTTAAGTATTTATGTTGTTGCCTTGTGTGTGTGTGTGTGCATTTGTTTTTTGGTAAATAAGATTAGAAATGCGCAAAAAATTAAACTTTCACTCGCATTTTTTTTCTGTGTGTATTTGTCTCAAACCGAATGTCAGAGAGAAGGAAGGGTAACAAGGGCTGTGCAGGGAATTGAACTTCAAGTGTGAAGTGCGAAGTCGTCTCGGCTTTAAACATTAGTTTCAAATGTTTACTAAATTTTTTGCAGACAAAAAACAATTTTTTTTCAAAAAATGTGTTGGCGTGGGGAAGTGGGCAGCCAAAGCGAACAATATTTTAAAAAAAATCCCCGGCCAAAAATTCAAAATTTTTTCTTTTGTCCCCCTGACTAATGATGTGCGGCAATTTGACATCCTCACATCATAATCACCATTAACCCACTATAAGCCACAAGAGAGACAATACAACTTTTTGCAATTGCTGCTGATTATGACCACAATAATTGATATTTCGTTACTTTTTTTTTGTTTTTTTGGAAATATTATCTGACAGATTTTTATTCATTATTCTTTTTTTGGGGTATGGCGTTTTTTTTTGGCAAGTTGGCGTGGAACACATTTGTTTGTTTTTGGCAAATTTTGTTGTTGTTGTGTGGTGGCCCCACACACTAGAAAGTAATGGATAATGATAAGGTATTTGGGTCAACTCAGACAATCACAGAAACAGAATAAATACCTTTTTCGTGTGTTGGATTAGGATGTGTGTGTAGGGGGGGGGGGGCATTGTTGGCAGCAGGGAGGGATATTGGTTCTCACACAACAAGTGTGACGAATATTATCTCTAACAACAAAAATAAAAAGCCCATTTTTTTCTATTTACAGAAATTATTGATGTTGTATAGGATAGGATTAACGATAACACATTTTTATGTAAAGAAAATTTATCGATAACAACTTTTTAGTAGAAAAATTGAAGAAAATCAAAAGTAAAAAGATCGATAACAATTTTTCGGTATGGAAAAATTATCGATAATATTTTTTCTGCAAAGAAAAAAGATCGATAACAATTTTTCGGCATAGAACAATTATCGATAATATTTTTTCGGAAAAGAAAAGTTATCGATAATAATTTTTCTGCATAGAAAAATTATCGATAAAAAATTTTGTGCAAAGAAAAATTATCGATATCAATTTTTCTTTATAGAACAATTATCGATAACAACTTTTTTGCATAGAACAGTTATCGATAATAATATTTCTGCATAGAAAAGTTATCGATAATAATTTTTATGCATAGAAAAATTATAGATAATAGTTTTTATGCATACAAAAATTATCGATAATAATTTTTTTGCATAGAAAAATTATCGATAATAATTTTTGAGCTTAGAAAAATTATAGATATTCCAACAATTTTTCAATATAGAACAATTATCGATAATAGTTTTTCGGAAAAGAAAAACTATTGATAATTATTTTTCTGCATAGACAAATTATCGATAATAATTTTTCTGCATAGAAAATTTATCAATAATAATTTTTCAGCATAGAAAAATTATCGATAATAATTTTTGAGCATAGACAAATTATAGATATTCCAGTATATTGATAAGTTTCCTATGCAGAAAAATTATTATCGATATTTTTGTTAGTATTTTGATAACTTTTTATCAATAATTTTTCTACAAAAAAAAATTATTGTCTATAATTTTTCTGTATTAATAATAATTATCGATAATTTATGCAGGAAAATTATTATCGATAATTTTTTATACTAACTATAATTATCGATAATTTTTTTATGTAGGAAAATTGTTATCGATAATTTTTTATACGGAAAATTTACTATCGATAATTTTTCTATGCAGAAAATTATTATCGATAATTTTTTTATACAAAACAATTATCGCTAATAACTTTTATTTATTACAAATTTGTCAATAACAATTTTTCTGTATTAAAAATTTATCAATAGAAAATGATCGATAAATCGGTATTAGCTAACGATAACAATTTTCCAACAGAAAATTTGAGGAAGTCGGTAGAAAAAAGATCGATAACAATTTTTCGGCATGCAAAAATTATCGATAATATTTTTTCTGCAAAGAAAAAATTATCGATAACAATTTTTGAGCAAAGAAAAATTATCGATATCTAATTTTCTGTATAGAAAAATTATTGATAATATTTTTTCGGAAAAGAAAAATTATCGATAATTATTTTTCTGCCTAAAAAAAATTATCGATAATAGTTTTTCTGCATAGAAAAGTTATCGATAATAATTTTTGAGCATAGAAAAATTATAGATATTCCAGTATAGAACAAGTTTTTATCCATAATTCCTCTATGCAAAAAATGATCGATAAGTTTATTTGCAGAACAATTATTATTGATTATTATCGATATTTTTTTAATATTTTGATAATTTTTTATCAATAATTTTTCTACACAAAAAAAAATTATTGTCTATAATTTTTCTGTATTAATAATAATTATCGATAAATTATGCAGGAAAATTATTATCGATAATTTTTTTATACAAAACAATTATTGACAAATTTGTCAATAACAATAACAATCTGTATAAAAAATTTATCAATAGAAAAATAATCGATAAATCTATTTTTCAAAAGAAAAATTATCGATAATACTATTTTTCAATAGAAAAATAATCAATAGTACTATTTTTCAATAGAAAAATTATCGATACTACTATTTTTCAATAGAAAAATTATCGATAATACCATTTTTCAATAGAAAAACTTTCGATACTACTATTTTTCAAGAGAAGAATTATAGAAAATATTTCTTCTGTATAGAAAAAGTGTATAACAATTTTTCTTTTTCATAGAAATATAATCGATAATGTTTCCGTAAAGAAAAGTTATCGATACCAATTTTTCTGCATAGAAAAATTATCGGTTGAAATTTTTCTGCATAGAAAAATTATCGGTAGAAATTATTCGGAAAAAGAAAAGTTATCGTTAGAAATTTTTCGGAAAAAGAAAAGCTATCGATAACATTTTTTTGCATAGAAAAAATATCGACAAAAATGTTTCTTCTTACAAAAATTACCGACAATAATTTTCTGTATGGTTATAATTTATCGATAATAATTTTTCTCTGTAGAAAATTAATAATATTTTAATATTTTTCTCGTATAGAAAATAGTAATAATTATCGGTATTGAAAAATGATCGATAACATTTTTTAGTTATCGATAACAATTTCTCTACATAGAAGACTTATCGATAATAATTTTTCTGCGTATACAAATTATCGATGATAATTTTTCAGCATAAATAAACATTTTTGTGTCGATAATCATTTTCTCTGTATAAAAATGTGATCGATAATAATTTGTCTGCATAGAAAAACTATCGATAACAATTTGCCTACATAGAAAAACTATCGAAAAATTATCGATAATAATTTTAATAATAGAAAATTAATCAATAATTATTTTTCTTCATACAAAATGTTATCGATAATAATTTTTCAGTATAGAAATATTATCGATAACAATTTGTCTGCACAGAAAAACTTTCGATATGCATTTTTCTGTACAGAAAATCCTTTATCGATCAATTTTCTATATAGAAAAAACTATCGATAATAATTTTTCATCATAAAAATATTATCGAAAATATTTTTTTTATATAGAAAATTTATCGATTAAGGTTATTCTGTATAAAAAAATTAACGATAGTAATTTGTCTGCATAGAATAACTATCGATGATATTTTTTTTAATAGAAAAGTTAGATAATAATTTTTTGGTATAGAAAAATTGCCGATAATAATTTTTGTGTTCAAAAAAATTATCGAAAATAATTTTTTGTGGATGGAAGAATTATCGATTTTAATTTTTAGAATAGAAGAATTATCGATAATATTTGTTCTGTATCGAAAAATTATCCATAACTATTTTTCTGTATAGAAAAATTACCGACAAAAAATTTTCTGTTTAGAAAAATTATCGATTATAATTTTTCTGTAAAGCAAAATTATCGAAATTAATTTTTCTGTATACAAAAATTATCGATATTAATTTTTCTGTATTGAAAGCTTATCGATAATATTTTTTCCCGTATAGAATTATTATTAATAATTTTCCTGTATAAAAAAATTATCGATAGTAATTTTTCTTTATGGAGAAATTATCGATATTAATTCTCTGTATAAAATTTATTGATAATGGCGGTAAGTTGAAAAAAAAAATATTTTTAAAAAATCCCTGCCTTAATGGTTGTTGTAAAAAATATTTTTAATAAAAATCCACCCCCTCATGGTTGCTGCAATTTTTTTTAATTCACGATTTGATGGTTGTTGTAATTTTTTTTTTAAATCCACGCCTTGATAGTTGTCTAAAAAATATTTTTTAGAAAATCGTTGTTGGTTGTTGTAAAAATATTTTTAAAAAAATCCACGCCTTGATGGTTGCTGTAAAAAAATATTTTTAAAAAATCTGCGCCTTGATGGTTGTTGTTGTAAAAAATATATTTTTAAAAAATCTACCCTTGACGGCCTGCTGCAGCTTGAAAAATATTCTTTAAAAAGTCCTCACCTAAAGCTCTGAAATTAATTTTTCAAAACGTTTTCGTTTGTTAATTCACATCTTGATGACGCCTTGAAAAATATTTTTTATAAATTCCTGCTTTTATGTTCCTTGGTTCCTTTTTTTAATGAATCCAATTCTTTAAAAAAACCACGCCTAGTGATCTCTTGATCCTTAAATATTCAATCTCAAAGCTCCGATGGTTCTGGAAAAAATATTTTTTTAAAAACCCACCCTTATGTATAAAAATTTATAGAAGATATTTTTTTAGCAAAAAAAAAAAAAATAAATAAATAAATAAAACATCATTTAGATTTTTTTTCGGACCCATTATCGATAACCCGCGAATTGTGCCTTGGATCCCAAAACCTTAACCTTAGCAACACTTTATCTCCCTGACAGCCTTCAAATGTGCCTATATAATTTCTAATCATATCAAAAAATTTAATTATTTTTTTTTTTTTGGC
The DNA here is from genome assembly GCF_032173495.1 of Musca vetustissima. NCBI lineage: Eukaryota > Metazoa > Arthropoda > Insecta > Diptera > Muscidae > Musca > Musca vetustissima. The sequence continues at coordinate 9,344 of NW_026880583.1, forward strand.
CATAATCTTGACATTGTTCAGAATAAAAGGGGGCAAAACGAGCCCCAAATGTTGCTACCCCTTTCCTCAAAAGCCCCTCTACGATGCCACATAAAAATTCATGCTCTACATTTCACCCTCATAAATCATTTTGTGTGCGATTTCATCCCAAGCAAATGGAATAAAACATCTGTTTTGTATTTTTTGCTAAGGCTTCTTGAAACAACAGCAACAACAAGAACAACAACCAAAAAGTGCGTGTGTGTTAACCAAGTGCCGGACTGATTGTCTGCCTAGCTGGTGACTCGACCAGGTATTGTTAAAGGTAATGTGTCCCCATTCTTGGAGATCTGTGTTTTTTTAGCCAAAAAAATTTTGCCCAGCTGATGACGTTGTTTTGCGTACATACAAACATACACATTTCCATACACACACTCAAACACACACACACACGGGCATGGGGTATGTTTATCAGTGATTATGCTAACAAGACCGGCAACAAAAAGAACAACAATTACCCAGTCCCTCCTCAACATTAGGGTTAAATATATTTAAGTAAATTTTTTGCGCGTGTTTTGCTGTCTCTCCCTTCGTCCCGCACATCCACCAACCTCTCTGCCAAAATTGATACAATTCCTCCACCGCTGTTCTGCCCAGTTTGTTCTCGATTCCGTGGACTGGGTGATGGCGTCGCAGCTATCTACCACGTTCACGCGTGATAATGAAATTGAAAATTTCAGTGTTAAAGACTAATTTTTATTTTTGTTTTGACCTCATTTCGAATGTTGATTTAGCCAAAAAAAAAAAAATCACACAACACTCACAAACACACACTCACGCATGCAAATGTTTTGCTACGCAAACCTGTTATCAACAAATATTAGAAGCAACAACAAAAAATTGCCATAGAACTATTTTTTTATAGTGGAGAACCTAACATAAATAATCAAGTCAAATCAAATCAAATATTCCGCAAAGAAAAACAAGCAGACCTAACATATTTTTTTTTTTTTTTTTTTGGTTTGCAAATATTTTCAAGGACAAATTTTCGAACATTTTTTTATTATTTGTTTTGGTACGGCGGTGGGTGTTGTGTTTGAGAGGGGGATTCCTTTGCAAAAAATAAAAAAATAATAATGATAACCCAATTTGTTCGCCATAACCTTGTGATAATTTGCACAGAAGTACAAACATACACATATGTTATATTAATAAAATTTTCAAAATTGTCATTAAATCGAAAATATGACAGGTTTTTCTAGGTCAGTTCCAAAGAAGAACATTTTTTTTTATTATACACATGTTTTGGAAAATGTATAACCCAGGAAAATGTTCGCTTACAAATTTTCTTTAAAAAAAATATTCATCAACATTTTCGAAAAAAAGTTATCAATATTAATTTTTCTCAAGAGAAAATTTACCAATATTAAAAAAAATAATCGATAATAATTTTTCTGCATATAAAAAATATCGATAAAAATTGCCTGCATGGAAGAAAATATCGTCAATTATTTATTCTGGATAGGAAAATTATGGATAATAATGTCGATACAAAATTTTCTGTAAAGAAAATTTATCAATAACAAATTTTCTGTATAAAAATTTATCGACAACAAAATTATCGATATAAACTTTTGTTATCGACACTTTCTGAAAGAAAAATTTATCGATAGCGAATTTTCTGAATAGAAAATTTATCCATAATAAAATTTTCGTTAATAAAATTTATCGATATTAAATTTTCTGTATAAAAATTTAATCGATAACAATTCTTAAACCGAAAATTTATCGATAGTAATTTTCTGTAAAGAAAATTTATCGATAACGAATTTTCTGTATAGAAAATTTATCGATAACGAATTTTCTGTATGGAAAAATTATCGATAACGAATTTTCTGTATAGAAAATTTAGCGATAACGAATTTTCTGTATAGAAAATTTATCGATAACGAATTTTCTGTATTGAAAAATTATCGATTACGAATTTTCTGTATAGAAAATTTATCGATAATAATTTTTCTGTATAGCAAAATTATCGATAATAATTTTTCGTCATAGTAAAATTATCGATAATAATTTTTCGGCATAATAAAATTATCGATAATAATTTTTCGGCATAGTAAAATTATCGATAATAATTTTGTCTGTCTAGAAAAATTATCGATAGTAATTTTTCTGTATAGAAAAATTATCGATAATAAGTTTTCTTCATAGAAAAATGATCGATAATATATTTTCTTTATAGAAAAATTATCGATAATGTTTCTTAAACCGAAAATTTACCGATAGTAAATTTTCTGTATAGAAAACTGATCAAAAAATATATTTTTTTTAAATTATCGCTACTAATTTTTTGTTATCGAAATTTTCTCTAAAGAAAATTTCTTGATAACGAATTTTCTGTATAGAAAATTTATCGATAACGAATTTTCTGTATGGAAAAATTATAGATAATATTTTTCTATATCAAAAAATTATCGATAATCATTTTTCGATAATAATTTTTTTTATAGTAAAATTATCGATAATAATTTCTCGTTATCGACAAAAAATGTTCTGCATAGAAAAATTATCAATAATAATTTTTTGAATACAAAAATTATCGTTGGTTCACTTTCTGCATAGAAAAATTCTCGATAATGATTTTTCCTTTTAGAAAAATTATCGATAATGATTTTTCCTTTTAGAAAAATTATCGACAATGATTTTTCTGTATAGAAAAATTATCGATAATCATTTTTCCGTATAGAAAAATCATCGATAATAATTTTTCTGGATAGAAAAATTATCGAAATCATTTTTTCTGAATAGACAATTTATCGATAATGATGTTTCTGTATAGAAAAATTATCGAAAAAAATGTCTGCATAAAAATATCATCGATAATAATTTTTCTTGATCCGAAAATTATTGATAATAGTTTTTCTGGATAGAAAAATTATCGAATTAATTTTTTCTGAATAGACAAACTATCGACTATGATTTTTCTGTATAGGAAAATTATCGAAAAAATTGTCTGCATAGAAAAATCATCGATAATAATTTTTCTTGATCCGAAAATTATCGATAAAGATTTGTCTATATAGAAAAATTATCGATAATGATTTTTCTATATAGAAAAATTATTGATAATGTTGTTATACCCATACCCATACCATAGTATGGAGGGTATATTAATTTTGTCATTCCGTTTGTAACTCATCGAAATATTCATTTCCGACCCTATAAAGTATATATATTCTTGATCAGGGTAAAATTCTAAGACGATCTAGCCATGTACGTCCGTCTATTGTAATCACGCTTCTGAAGGAATTGAGATAGGGTGCTGAAATTTTGCGTAGGGTTGTCTTTTGTCTGCAGGCAGGTCAAGTTCGAAGATGGTTTTCGATATTTTGGGGTTCTTGGGCGCGTTTTTCAACCGAATACTCTGAAATTTGGTACATTGGATTCTTATTGGGTACTAAATGTCCCCACAAAAAATAATAAATATAGGTCCACTTTTTCTGGTAACCCCATATTTGCAGTATTTTGGGGGTTTTGATCGTATTTTTCCACCGAATTGGCTTTAATTTAGTATTTCGAGTTCTTAATAGGTTCCATATCTCTCCACAAAAAATTATGAATATAGGTCCATTTTTTCGGATAGCCCTCATATAAGGGTACCCCCAATTTTCGGTATTTTGGGGTTCTTGAGCGCGTTTTTCAACCGAATATGCTGCAATTTGGTATTTTGTAGTCGTATATGGTAACAAATCTCCCTATTTAAAATTATTAATATTCGCCCCCTTTTTGGGGTAGTCCCCTTTTTTTATATTAAAATAGTTATCTGATTTGTTCCGCGTTTTGAATTTGGTTCTATGACTCTTTTGTAATCATTTCACCTGCGGAGGATAGAGAGATAAAAAATTAGAACGTAAGGTTTGATAATGAACTATAGCCGCATGTAGACCTAACCCCTGATTGGAAGTTCCAAAATTTGAGGCACATTTTCACCGTGTTATACCTGAGGGTATAATTATCCTTTAAAAATTTCTAAAATTTGTATTATGGTTTACATAATCCGTTTTTAGAAATGTCGGTATAGGTCCACTTTTTGGTATGTTCCCTATATTTTCATTTCTAGTACTTGTCAGTATATCTATGGTGGAGGGTACCGCTTTTTCACTTGTTCTTTTTTGGAAAATTGTCGATAAGAGTATTTTGATACAAAAATTGGCGATAATAAGTATTCTGTATAAAAAACTATCGATAATAATAGTATAGAAAAAATATCGAACGGTTTTTTATGTAAAATATTCTCTAAGGCATAGAAATAGGCCTGGATTTTAAGAATATTTTTTCAAGTGGCCCACAAGACGTAGATTTTTTTTAAATATTTTGTCCAGTGGCCCACAAAGTTTTGGATTTTTACATTTTTTTCGGATTAACCCATAAGGTGTGGATTTTTTAAAGAATAATTTTTTCAAATAGCCCCTAAGTCCTGGATTTTCCAAAAAATATTTTTTTAATTAACCGTGGATTTTTTTATTTTATCGTGAATTTTTTTAAATAATATTTTTACAATAAGCCTGTAAGGCGTGGATTTTTTAACATTTTTTCGATTAAATCACAAAGCTTGGATTTTTTTATTATTTTTTTTTCAATAACCGATAATGAGTGGATTTTTTAAGGATTTTTTTTTCAAATAGCCTTCATGTCATGGATTTTTAAAAGAATAATTTTTTTGAAAAGCCTCCAAGACGTGGATTTTTTAAATAATATTTTTTGAAGTAGCCCACAATGCTTGGAGTTTTTTTTGAAATTTATTCTTCCTATCAGAACTTCAATAACTAAATCCAATCACATTCTCATTCTCTACTACTTAAAATTAAAACAAAACTAAAAATCCGACAACAACAACAATTTCATTCGATTCATTTCATACAGTTTCGTTTTGTTTTAATTCATTTCATGTTGTTTTTGTTGTTGTAAATATATTGTAAAAAACAATATATGTGCATGGGTATGTAGTATGTAGAATAGAGTAGAAAGTAGGTGAAAAGGTTGAAGACCTGCCATGATAAACAACGAAAAGTTATGGAAGTTGTGTTTTTTTGTTTTGTTTCGGTTTTGTTTATTTCAAACTACAGCAAAAACAACAACAACAACGAACAGCAACTGCTGTTGCTGCTACCGACGTTGTTGTTTCAACATATTTCTAGCAGACACAAACAAAAGCTGTAGGAAACATCAGTTTTTTGCTTTTCATTACAATAAAAGTGAATGCAGTTTTTTTGTTCGTTGTCTAGGGGAGGATAGGGCCCAGAGGTTGGGGGGGATGGAGGAGCCATCACTTTTGGATATTAAGCCTTAAGAATGTTTTACCAAGATGCTTTGATCTTGTGTTCCAAAAACAGCAAAAAAGCAGGTCTTCTTTATAGCAAACCTTTTGGGAAGGTAAACACTTCAGGGGTGACAATAACCAGAGGATGTGGGAGGAAAACAAAAAAAAATAAAAATAAAAGGATTTGAATGGAAGGATGTTTTGAAAACTGGAGCAAAAAATTTTAGAAATCTGATGTTAGACTTTTAAGGATGTTCTTTCAGATTCTGACCTACCGAAGATCTGGAGACCTACCGAAGATCTGGAGGTCTTCTTCATATAAGAGTTGAAGGCCTTCTACCTCATGGAAGAGCTGAAGATCTTCTTCATAGAAGAGTTCGGATGTCTTGATCATAAAAGAGGCCGGAGGTCTTCTTTATTAAAGAGTTCTGAGGTGTTCTTTATAGTAGAGCCCGATGGTCTTCTGTTTCATAAAGGAACTTTAGGTATTTTTCTTCATAGATTAGCCCGCAGGTCTTCTTCTTCACAGAAGAGCTTTTGTTGTTGTTGTTGTAGCAACAGAATACATGTCGTTTTGTCATACATCGTCTGGTTCTGCTTCTTCTACCTTCAAATTCAGGAATGCTACAACTTTAGCGGGTTGCGTCCAAAGTGAATTCGGCGATAGGTGAGTAGGCTTAGCTGGGCAATTGAAAAGGTGCAACGTGTCGTGTGGTCCTAGTCCACATGCTGGACATATGTTAGGTATCGAGCCGTCAATTCTTGCCCAATATGAATTGAGGCGGTTGCACCATCCTGATCTTAGTTGAGCTAAGACTATTCGTGTTTGCCTTGGCAGCTGCTTCTCCTCAGCTGCGATGGATGGGGGGTGGTCTCCAATTATGGTATTCACTCGATATTGCTCTACTGCCTGAGCGACTGCATCCGTGTGAATACCATTCAGACCTGCTTGATAGGCTTCTTGATCTAGGGGTTCACGCTTGTACCTTTGGACCTCTCTCTCTCTCTCTAGATCATGAAGATCTTTCCTGACGTGCCTGGGTGGGGGAGTCCTTCCCATAAGGCTATGGCAGGGATGTTCCTGACGATAACACCCAAGCAGGTACTGCATCGACAACATATAGTTGTGACGATGGACGGGTAAGATCTTTGTCTCCTCATGAAGATGGTCCTCTGGAGTCATGAGGAGTCACCCTGTTGCAGTTCTCAGGGCAGCGTTCTGGCAGGTCTGAATATTCTTCCACTGCGTATCACTGACATTCGCGAACCACACTGGCGCCGCATAGCTTACCACTGACCGGCCTATTGCTTTATAAGAGTTGCAGTTCTGTTGCAGTTCTCAGGGCAGCGTTCTGGCAGGTCTGAATATTCTTCCACTGCGTATCACTGACATTCGCGAACCACACTGGCGCCGCATAGCTTACCACTGATCGGCCTATTGCTTTATAAGAGGTCAACAAGGTTTCTTTGTCAGCGCCCCAAGTGCTGCCGGCTAGCGACTTGAGGACCTTGTTCCTACTTCTCAGCTTATCGCATAAAGCAGTGGCATGCGCGGACGACTTGAAAAGGCTGTCGAACGTTACTCCCAATATCTTGGGGTAGTTGGTGGTCGGAATCAATTCTCCATCGACCATTATGTTCAGTGGGAGCTTCATTTCAGCCGTCCATGTGGTGAACAGTATGGCTGTTGATTTGGTGGCGGATATTTTCATATTCCTCAGATGGAAGATGTTAACAATATCGGCTATGTAGACGTTTAGCCTCTCACATATATCATCAATAATGGGACCCGACACCATGATCGTGCAATCGTCCGCATACATTACGATCTCTATGCCGTCCAGTGGTTGTGGAATATCAGAAAGCTAGAGGTTAAACAGTTCCGGAGATATCACCACTCCTTGGGGAACTCCCAGTTTCACTCTACGGTGTTTAGACTTCCTGTTTCTGTTGTAGGTCTTCTTGTCACTCCCTCTTACATAGGGAAGATGTTCTCAAACACAACCCTATTACTTATAATCCCCCATATCGGCCTCCATACCTCCTCCTGTCCTCCCATCAATGAACGTCATTGAAACAAAAGTATGTGCCAAGTCCACTTGTCTGAATGGCAGACAGTTCTCTGCATAGTTTTTTTCTTTTTGTTGTTTTTCATTGTTTGATGGCGAACAAAGGGTTTGAGAGACAACTGGAAACGGCGCAACGACTTCATGCCAAGCCAAACACAGCAGGGTTTCGAACTTTTATTGTGTCGATGTGGAATTAATGCAAAGTGCCGGTTGGTCGGTCGGTCGGTACTAGGAGGTTTGATGCAGTGGATAAAAGCGAAAAGAACAGTGGAACACAGTGGTGTCCAGAGGCCACCGAGAACCTGAATAACCCCTTATCCCCCACTTTAATATACTGTACTCACTGAAAAAGGAAATTAAACTAAATTCTATTTATTTCAATTTTATTTTTTTCGCATCCAGATATGAGAAGCTTAGGCGACCCATCCCCCTCCTACCACACTGCCATCACTTTACATCACATCCATTCCGGCATTTATCAAAAGTGTACTGTTGGTGGGCTATTCAAATTCCTCTTCTTCCCCATCCTTTTGCCTAAGGGGTATGAGAGGATGAAGCTTTTTTCTCTTTTATTTTTTGACCTACATAAAGGTCATTTGAACATGCAACTTCAATAGCAACGTGTGCCCCCATGTTGTGGTGGCGATGGTGGTAGTGGTGGTGCTTGACTTGCCACCCAATGCACTGCATCAGCATTTTGTTTCGTGATGCAAAATAGGAAGAGGGGGGTTATATTTTCATGTTGTTGTTGTTCGATTGATGGAGGGTGCACCCAACAGAAAGTTAGAAAAATTTCTGTGGTGGAACATTTGACGGGTGGAGAGGTGGAAATTAAATTATAGATAGTGGATAGAATTTTTTTAATCAAAACATGAATGAATAACGGAGACGGATTTCTTTGTAGAAGATCTAAAAGTCTTCTTCATAGAAGAGCTGAAGATCTTCTTCAGTGCCGAAGGTCTTCTTTGACATAGAAGAGCTGAAGGTCTTTATCTTTTTCATAGAAAAACCGAAGGTCTTCTTACTCATAGAAGAGCTGAAGGTATTCTGCTAGAGCTGGAGGTCTTCTGCTTCATAGAAGAGCTGGAGGAAGGGTCTTCTTCTTTATCATAGAAGTTCAGCTGATATTCTTTGTCTTCGTCCTCAAAGAATAACTAAAGACTTTCTTCCTCATAGAAAAGCTGAAGGCTTTCTTCCTCATAGAAGAGCCGATGGTCATCTTCTAAAGGTATTCTTCTTAATAGAGAGCTGCAGGTCATATTCTTCATAGAAGCGCAGAAGGACTTCTTCTTTTTCATAGAATCGCCGAAAGTCTTATTTCTCTCCATAGAACAGCTAAAGATCTTCTTCCTCATAGAAAAGCTGAAAGTCTTCGTCAGAAAAGAGCTGAAGGTCTTCTTCTTCATAAAAGCGCCGAAGTTCTTCTTCTTTATCATAGAAGTGCTGAAGATCTTCTTCTTCATAGAAGAGTTATTGGAGGTCTTCTTCAGCGAGGAGCTTAAGGTTTAAACAATTGAGGACCTTCTTCATAGAATAATTTATCCTACCCTATAAAAACGTACCATATACTTTCAGACGATTGGTAGTTATTCTCCTGGAAGACCAGAAGATCTTCTTCTTGAAGTTCTATACATTTTCTGATGAAAAATAACAATTTAAACCTGACTGTCGATCTTTTTCTGCCGCAGTCTTTATCTTCTCGTAGAATATCTGCAGATATTCCCTTATAGAAAATTTTCTTCCGAAATATCTGATGAGCTTCTCGTAGAGTATAGCAGATTTTCTCTTATAATATTAGTTCTCTTAATAATATTAAGAGCATGTGATCTTCTTCTATTCTTCATCGATCTCTTCAGGAAAAATCCATCGATCTTTGAGGATTTTTTCTGAAAGATCTTCCGGTTTTCACCTAACATATCAGTCGATCTCCTCAGGAAGATGATTAGATCATGACCTTTATGAGCAAGTGATCTTCTTCAGTTTTACACTCCCTACATATCGGTGGATATGCTTCTGGGTAATCTGAAAATTTTCCCCAATTACTTATTGAATATTTTCCTAGAACCACCCTGGTGATGGGTGCTTGATCGTCTCCTAGGCTGATATCCTCATATATGATCGACAGATCTTCTTCCAGAAAAGACGTTACATCTTCTTTTGTTAGATCGAAAGATATTGCCCTCGAAAATCGTTCTCCTAAAAGAAAAAAAAGATGAGTCTTATCATAAGAGATCTGTCGGTCTTCTCCCCGAAGATCGGTAGATTTTATATTCTTCCAACAGAAAAGAGGTAGAAGTTATGTTAGAGGATCCAAAATAACAAAAAATCTACTCGATGATTGGCAGATCTTCTCATAAAAGATAGTCGGACTTCTGCTAGAGGACTTCTGTTCTTGAAGACAGGTGGATCTTCCACTAGAAGATCGAACAACAATATTCTAGAAGATCTGTAGATAATCTTTTAAAAATCTAAAGGTTTTCTCCTAAGAGATTAGTTGACCGATCGATAGATATGCAAATATTCTTCTGGAAAATTAAGGATTGGTTTCTTAGGAAATCGATAGATCTTCCGATAAGGGATTTTCTCCTAGATGATCAGTAGAATTTATCCCATTCCAAGAGAAAAACAGTAGATTTTCTACAGAGATTTTCTCATAAAATATATGTCGATTTTTTTCCTAGAGGATTTCTTCTGGAAGCCAGATGTATCATCTACTAGAAGATTATACTCGATTCTCTAAGTAGCTCAGTAGATCTTATCGTAAAAGATTTTAAGGGTTTCTTTTAACACCATTTCCTCGCGTTCTTAAAAATCAGTTGATCTTCTCCTATGCGATTAGTTGATCCTCACCTCACAGATTATTGAAAATGATCCTGGGTAGTCAGAAAATTTTCTGTCGGAAATCAGAAGATTTTCTTTTGGAAGTTTGGCGAATCTTTTGCTAGAAGGCTGGTGGGGTTGGATGATCTTTTCCTAGAAGTTAAGTCGGGTTTACCTTAAAAAATAGGAAAAGGTCCTTCTCCTTCTAAAATCTTCTCCTAGAAGGGTAGGAGATCTTCTAATGCAAAATCAAAGGCAAGAAAGAATGGTATGATTATTCTTCTTCCAACAGTAGAGGAGTAGATCTTCTGTAGAAGATCGGTAATAGATTATCTAATCGATGATTGGTAGGTCTTCTCATCGAAAATAGATCGATTTTCTTCTAGCGGATCAGACAAGTTGTTTAAATGATCCGAAGATCAATTGGTGTTCTTCTGGAATAGAAAACGATCTTACACTGGAAGCTTGGTATATCCACTCCTATAAATTTATGTTCTAGGAGAAGATGTACCAAACCTTTTCATCTTGTACTTGTTGATCTGGCCTTATCCTAGAATATCAGCTAATTTCCCACACAAAAAAATGTATATATCTATACTAGAAGATCTGTGGATTTTTCCATATGATGTGGTGAATTTCATTCAGAAAATTTAGTGGCGTCCTCCCTACATTAGACAGTAGATATCCTCTTACAAGTTCGGTTGGAACCTTCTAGGAGAAGATTTACCAAATCTGTTTATAGAAGATCGGCAGATCTTTGTTGCCTGAGAAATCTTGAGGTTTTCTCCTAGAATATCGGTTAATTTTCTTCTAAAATATCAATAATTTTTTTCATAGAAGAACCGTGGATCTGATGTTTAGTTCATTTTCTGCTAATATATCAGTTGATCTACTACGAGATCAGCCGATCTTCTGCTAGAAGGTCGGGCTATTTTCTCCTAGATGATCAGACGATCTTCTCCTAGATAATCAGACGATCTTCTCCTAGAAGTTCAGACGGTCTTCTCCTAGAAGATCAGACGATCTTCTCCTAGAAGTTCAGATGATCTACTCCTAGAAGATCAGACGATCTTCTCCTAGAAGATCAGACGATCTTCTCCTAGAAGATCAGACGATCTTCTCCTAGAGGATCAGACGATCTTCCCCTAGAGTATCAGGTAATTTTTCCTATAAAATTAGTGGACCTTATCCTAGAACATCGGGTGTTAGTCTGCTAAAATATGTTCTCATTGTATATCAGATGATCTTCTCCTAGCAGATTAGGCGATCTTCTCCTAGAAGATCAGACTATCCTCTCCTAGAAGATCAGAATACCTTCTCCTAGAACATCAAGTGATCGTCTGGTGATATCTTCTTATTTAATATCAGGTGATCTTATTCTAGTAGATCTTATAGAAGATCAGGCCACATTCTCCTAGAAGATTAGGCTATTTTCTCCTAGAAGATCATGCGATCTTCTCCAAGAAAATCAGACCATCTTCTGTTAGAATATCAGGCTATCTACTTCCTGGAAGATAAGGCGATCTTCTCCTAGAATATCAGGCGATATTCACCTAGAATATCAGGCGATCTATTCCTAGAATATACTCCCGGAAGATCAGGCGATCTTCTCCTAGAATATCAGGCGATCTTCTCCTAGAAGATCGGGCGATCTATTCCTAGAATATATTCCTGGAATATCAGGCGATTTTATCCAAGAATATCAGGCGATATCTTCTACAAGATCATCCGAAGAACATGCGATCTTCTGCTGGAATATCAGCTTCTGTTAGCATGTCAATCGACTTCCTAAAAGACCAATCTATATTATCTTAGAAAAAAATCAGTTTTTTGAAGATCAGTTTATCTTCACTCAGAAAGGACTGTTTATCTGTTCCAAGATGATCCTGCGGTCTTTAACCAGTAAGACCGTTTTTTTTTTACTCTAACCACTATTGTGTTCTTCTCTAAGAAAATTAGGTGACCCTTTCCCAAAAATCTGTTGATTTTCATCTAGAAGATCTTCTGATTCTCGTTCCATAGGGGAGTAGAAGATCATTAGATTATTATTGGAATGAGTCATCCATTCAAAATGCATAACTACTTGTGCGTGGAATTTTCTTCGAATAATCGTAACTTTTAGAATTTCTTTGAATAACGGATTTTCAATGACAGGTTCGCCTTGCCCATCATGGTTAGATGTTAAACCTGCAGCTTCAAAGAGAAACCACAATTTTCTTAGTTTTAACGAAATCTGTGCTTAGTGTTCTTGTCAAAAAATCAATTTCTCGAAAAATCCGCACACAATTTATGACTCATTTTCTTTAAGCTTAGATTTCAGCTAAAGCCGTTTTTTTTTTGTTTATTTATCGGAAATTTACCCAATAATAATTTGTTGCTTAGATTGCAACATTTTTTTTTTTTTTGGTTTGAGTTGTTGTGTGTGACTTGTGTGCCACCTCACACTTGGTGTGAATGCAAACACTCACTCGCATAGCGACAACGCCAGCAATTGCAATGAAAACAACAGCAACAACAACAAGCAGACTGCAACTGCAGTATTAGCGGCAGAACACAACTGCAGGCGCTGAAAAGCAGAAAGAAAAAAACCGAAACCGAAGCAACAAAAACAAAAACACAAATGTAGGTTAAGGCAGTTCAATTGCATTTGCTTTCTATACCCTCAACCTTAACAAAACGAGGCTGGCATGATAAGTTGAATGTTGTTGATCAAATAAAAAAATAAAAAAAAAACAGTAAAGTGATTAATTGGTCACAGTTATTAGAGTTTGAAAAAAAAAACATCACATGCAATGAAATCATAAAAGATATTAGGGTGGGAGGAAATAAGAAAAAAATTATTTTCGATATGACGGATTGAAATGTTTCCAAACAACTTAAAATGCAAATTTTATCCTTGATTTGGCAACAAAATTTGCATGAGGCTATGTGTGTCTGAATATGTATGTATGTGTCATTGAATTTATTCTTTCTAACATTAGCCGTGTATTGAACCAGGTTCTTTCTTTCTCCATATACTGTCTGTCCTCATTTGACAGTGTTTTTTTTTGTCCATGATGCAGTTCGTTGTCATATACATATTAACAAAAACAACAACAACCACTACGATGACAACAACAATAAATATAACATGCATGCATACACAACAATGCAACTAATAATTAGTATTTGAGGTCAATTGATTTTTGTTACAATATTTGTAATACATATAACAAAAAAAAATAAATAAACTCACATAAAATGCAAAACAGACTAACTCACAAAAATTAAAAAAAATAAATTATTCCAATCATATGTTTAATTGTTTACAAAAAATTTTATAAAATATTCTATTTAACGATATATAAACATATTTTTTATTAACTAAAATGCAAAAAGGACTAACTCACAAAATATAAAAAAATAAAAAAATTGTGTATCCTTAAGAGAGAGGAGGATTTTTTTCTATTTATAAGAAGGTCGGGTGATCTGCTAAAATATCAATTGATCTTCTTCTAGGAGATCAGACGATCTTTTCTTTGAAGATCAGACGATCTTTTCCTAGAATGTGATGTGATCTTCTACTAGGATATTAAGTGATCTTCTGATAAAAGTTCAATTGAGATCAGTCTATTTTCTGTTAGTAGATCAGACGACTTTCTAATAGATCAGTCTATCTTCTCCTAGAAGAAAAATCAGTTTTTTTTTTTTGAAAATTAGAAAGGACCGTTTATATACTCCAAAATGATCCTGCGATCTTTGACCAGGAAGTACGTCTTTCTTATCCCAAATAATATTGTGCCCTTTTCCAGGGAGATCGGGAGGACTAACTCAAAAAATATAAAAAATAAAATATTTGTATAACCTTAACAGAGAGAAGGATTATTTCGTTTTACAATATAAAAATTAAGAAAAAAGGATTAAAATCCGAATATTCGGATACTAAGTAATTAGTAACCACGTCACAACCCTGTACTAAGGACTTTTAAATAACTTAAATCGTAAAAAATATTATTACCACATCGGATAATATTGTAAGCCAGTAAGGCAAGTAGTAAAGTCGGACGGGGCCGATGAATCAGATGAGCAGATGAATCCTAACGGACGTCGCATTTTTATAGGACCAGTAAAATGAAATTGGATCCGTACACATGTCATTGTGCAACCTATACTAAATTTTTCATTTGGTCAGATATAGAAGCTATATCTAAAAGTGAACCGATTTTCAGGAAACTTAACACACACCATTCTAGACCTAATTCATTACGCCGTGCCAAATTTCGTGCAAATCGAGAGATATATAGGGACTTTGGTGCACCATTTACCTTAAATCGGACGAAAATATATATGGGAGCTATATCTAAATCTGAACCGATTTCAGGAAACTTAACACACATCATTCTAGACCTAATTCATTACGCTGTGCCAAATTTCGTGAAAATCGAAAGATATTAAGGGACTTTGGTACAGCATTTACATTAAATCGGACGAAAATAAATATGGGAGCTATATCTAAATCTGAACCGATTTTCAGGAAACTTAACACACACCATTCTAGACCTAATTCATTACGCCGTGCCAAATTTCGTGCAAATCGAAAGATATATAGGGACTTTTGTACAACATTTACATTAAATCGGACGAAAATATATATGGGAGCTATATCTAAATCTGAACCCATTTTTCCCAATTCCAATAAAGTTACCTGTGCCAAATTCCATCCATATCGGATTATAAATGCGACCTGTACTTTGTTAACAAAAATACATGGACAGACAGACGGACGGGCATGCTTAAATCTACTTAAAAAGTGATTCTATGCATATTCTCAAAAGGAACCATGGGTCTATCTCGTTTCCTTTTGCCTGTTACAAACATATGCACAAAGACATAATACCCTGTACCATAGTATGGTGAAGGGTATAATTATTAAAAACCGATATTTCGGTTAATTGGTAACGAGTAACCACCCAACAACCGAGTAGTAAGGACTTTTAAATAGTACTAAACGTACAAAATATTATTTCCACCTCGGATAATTTTGTATTTACAATAGAAAACTAAAGGAAAAATGATTAAAACCCGATTATTCGGTTACTTAGTAACGATTCCCCACCTCACAACCGAGTACTAAGGTTTTTTAAATAACTCAAATCGTACAAATTATTATTTCCACATCGGATTATTTTTATCTACTATAAAAAAATGAAGAAAAAGGATTAAAACCCGAAAATTCGGTTACTAAGTAACGAGTACCACCCCACAACCGAGTACTTAGGACTTTTAAATAACTCAAATCGTAATACATTTTATTTCCACATCGGTTTGTTTTTTTTACAATGGAAACATAAAGTAAAAATGAGTAAAACCCGATTATTCGGTTACCTAGTAACGATTAACCACTTCACAGCCGAGTACTAAAGAATTCTAAATAATTCAAATCGTAAAAATTATTATTACCACATCGTTCAAATAAACCCCTAATATTTCAAATACTGATTTCCACATCATTGAAGAATCAATTATTACCATCTTAATGCATATGAGGTTATTTAGAAGCGAGTAACCGGTTGGTAACCGATTCAAAAACGAGTATCACTGTCATACAAATAATCCGAATTTTTATTTCCACATCATTTAAAAATCAATTTATTAGCGTAATAATGCATAAGTGGGGTTTTAAAAAAAGTAACCGGTTAGTAACCGTTTCATAACTGTCTATTACTGACTCCAAATAACCAGAATATTTCAAATTATTATGTTCACATCATTTAAAAATCACTTCAGTGCGAATTAGAGGCATATACGTTTATTTTAAACCGAGTAACCGGTTGGTAATCGCTTCATAAACGCAAACAAAAAAATTAATAATTTTGCGGCATTTAAAAGTGAATTTAGGGAATAATAAATGTAAACCCGGTTCTTTGAAATCAGTAACCGGTTAGCAGCCGCTTCATAACCGAGTACTACTGACTCCCAAATAACCCAAAGCGTTAATATTATTATTTTCATATTCTTTAAGAGTAATTTCAACATAAACTAAATAAAAAACCGGCTATTTAAAGGCGAGTAACCGCTTCATAATGGTATTTTACTGAGTCCCAAATAACCCAAATCGTTCAATTTATTTATTTTACATCATATAAATATTTTTTAGAAAGCTTTAATTGGGTAACCGGTTATTTAAAATCAGTAACCGATTTGTAACCGCTTCATAACGGAGTACTACTGACCCCCAAATAATCTAAATCGTTAAAATTCTTATTTTCACACTTTTTGAGAGTAATTTTAATATCAACTATATACATAACCGGTTTTTTAAAGGCGAGTAACCGTTCATAATGTTGTTTCACTGATTCACCAAATTACCCTTGTCTTTCAAATTATTTTTTCCAACTCATCTAACTATCATTTTATTGAAAATTAAGTGGATAACCGGTTATTTGAAACGAGTAACCGCTTCATAACCGAGTATTACTGACTTCTAAATACCCCGAATCGTTCAAATGATAATTTCCACTTCTTTTACACAATTCAGTGCCAACTAGATTCATAAACAACTATTTAAAACGAGTAACCGTTTAGTAACCGCTTCATAACCGAATTTCTTATAAATAATCGGAATGGTGCAATTTATTATTTCCTTGCAGTTTAAGAATGAATTTAGTTTAAGTTATATGCATAATCGATTATTTTAAACGGTAACCGTGTAGTAACCGCTTTATCAGTACTACTGACTTCTAAATACACTAAATCTTTCAAATGAGCCTATCCACTTTTTTAGTATACAATTTAGTGCCAACTGGATATATAAACAGCTATTTAAAATGGATAACCGTTTAGTAACCGCATCGGAACCCAGTATTTATAATAAATAATCGGAATTGTTCAAACTATTATTTCCCCATCGTTGAATAATACATTTAATATCATCTAAATGCATAAACGGTTATTTTAAACTGAGTAACCGGATAGTACCCGCTTCATAACCGAGTACTACTGCCTTCCAAATTAGCCGAATCGTGCATATTTTTATTTCGACATCATTTACAGATGCATTAAATACCAATTAAGTAGATAACCGGTTATTTAAAACGAGTAACCGGTTTGTAATCGCTTCTTAACCGAATATTTCTGACAGCCAAATAAATCGTCCATATTATTATCTCCACATCATTTAAAAGTCGATTCAGCGGCAACTAAATTACGAAAACCCGATTATTCGGTTTCTTAATGTAAAGTAACCGTTTCAAAACCAGAAGTTTTTGACCTACGAGTAATGAAAATAGTTTAAAATATTTTCTCATATCTCCTATAAATCAATTTAGAAAATATTAAACCCGATTATTCGGTTACTTATGTTGAATAACCACTTCAAACCCGTGCTTTTTACCTGAAAAACATCGGAATATTTAAAATTATTTGTCAAAACGCTTACAAATCACTTAAAAAAAAATTTCAAAATTATTAAACCAGATTATTCGGTTACTTATGTTAAGTAACCACCTCAAACCCGAAATTTATTGCTTCCAAATTTATCGAGATCGTTACTAGGAGTTGTTTGCTATTGCTAAAAAATTGATTTAGTCCCATTAATCGGTTAAACCGAGTATTTAAAGTCGGGTAACCGGTTATTTTTCGATATTTATGCACGAATAGTATAGAAAAAAATATAAAACTAGCAAGTTTTTATACTCTATACATACATTTTTTTATTTTGAGAAATTAAATAACCGCTTAGCCGTTTGTAAAAAACGCGTAACCGGTTCATACCATGGGTTTTGACTAAAAATAACCGAAATCATTAAAACACGTTTTTATATTACTTAAACATTTATCGTTAAACGGAATTGATTAGAATCGCTAAAAATTGCTTTAGGTCCCTTAACCTGTAAAACCGATTATTTAAAATCGAGTAACCGGTTTTTAAGTTTAAAGACCTAATAGCGCATTAAAAATAATTAAACTGATATGTCTTTGTTTTCTAAGAATATATTTATTTATTTTTTTAAAATTTTATAACCGATTACCCGGTTGCGAAAAAACCGAGTAACCGGTTCATAACCGGTTTTTAACTGAAAAAATAGCCAGAATCATTAAAACACATTTTTGCATAACATAAACATGTTTTTAGTTATGTCTAACCCCATAACCGGTTATTAATTTTAGTGGTGCCACTGCTTCCGCAGCCTTTTTTTGGTCTTCATTCAAATTTCTTGACATGACCTTCTTCCAAATTCCAAGCCATCAACCATAAACAGATATTTCCGATAAGAAATCAGAACATTAAAGGCTAGAATTTCTTCTTCCCTTTATTTTTGTTTATTTTTCAAAATGATCGTTGTTGTTGTTGTAAAATGACTTGGCCCCATAAGTAGGTAGGTACGCAGTGGTGGATGGCTCAAAGAAAAAGTAGTTTAGAGTTCAATAAAACATAAAATTCCATTACTGGGTCATTGCTAAATGTTGACATCCACAGAAAAATAAATTTTTGCAAAATGGTCACTTTCTTGGTGTTGTTGTTGTTGTTGCTGTTGTTCGTCTTGGGTTGCAATGAAAGAAATTCCAAACACACAGACCAAATAACTGGAAACGCGAGACGGCGACAAAGTATGTCTTAATGGCGGGATTTAAATTATGCACAAAAAGAGAATGGAAGGGAGGGAGGGAGAAGAAAGGAAAATTTATGGTTTTTCCTTGGCCAAACTTGGAAAGAAGGAAAACTTTTTGTGTGTGCAGAAATAATTTCCATGGGTCATGGGGGTTCGGGGTGTTGTCCTTCTCTACTGGGTAAGCCAGCCAAAAACCCATCCAAACCGACACAATTGAAAATTTTAGCCGTGTTTTGTGAATGACAAAATGGTGGGGTTTTTGGGTTTATTTCCTCTCTCCCTCTCCTCCTGCCTGTCCCAACCCTCTGCCCTTTCTGCTCGCATTTTTGCCAACTGCATTTCATGTTCAATTTCAAAACTGTTACGAACGTCCTTTGGTGCAAAACATTTTCCTCCAAGTGCACTTGATGCGGTCAGTGACTTTTACCCGGGTTTTGTGTTCGCCGCAGTAGTCATTGCCGTTGTCGTCATTTGTGGAAATTCTCGGCAACCCTCAACCCCAACGTTGGAAAAACTAAAAAGGGATATTCGGAAGGGGGCTTCTATGACTGCTGGTCTGGCTGGTCATTAATTTGCATTAGAAACATTTTTTTTGTAGTTGCCGTTTGGCATATAATTTTATATGTTTGTTTTTGTTGTAATTTAATAAATTTTAAGTTTGTTGTTGTTTTTGCAATAGAATTGTTGTTTACATTACAATTTCTCTCTCCGCCTCTCTGCAATGTTTCAAGCACATTTGTTTGTTATTTATTATAATTGCATTTGAAGAGGAGGTTATTAGACGGTTACGTTACTGGAACTAATATTTTCCAAAAAAAAACGTTTAAATTAATTTTTTAATTTTATTAAAAAATATTTTTTTAAAAATCCCATTATTTTTTTCTTTGCAGAACACAACTCTCCCCTGCCATAAAGGTAAGCTATATCCATTTATAAGAATATATAAACCTTTGAAATATTTGTGCTATACGATAAATTCAATAAAATTCGCATATTTCCCTTGAAAAGCGTATAAAAACCGATTATTCGGTTTTCGAACCGGTTCATAACCGGTTTGTAATGGCTTGGAATTAACAGAAAATTGTCAAGTTATTAATTCGAAATAGCTTAGATTTCGATTTTGGATCATATAAGTTGAAACCCGGTTTTTAAATGTCGAGTAACCGGTTGATATCCGAATATTATTCACTAACAATTGACAGGAATTTTAAAAAATTATCAAGTTAACATTTAGAAATCGATTAAACATCAATTTAGGACCATATAAGTTAAAAACCGGTTATTAAAATTCGAATACCCGGCTAATACTCGCTAATATTCACAAATAATTGAAGCAAATTAATAAAAATTATATATGTTTCATTTCGGGAACTATTTTGTTAAATTTTTCTTTAACAATATAGTTCCCTATTATTCGGTTCCCTGATAACCAGAAACCGGTTGTAACCGGTTCTTATTAACTTTTTATGAACTAGAAACATCCAAGTTAACATTTATATATAGATTAGGCATCGGTTTAGGACCATATATGGGGATAACCGGCTATTAAAAGTGGAGTAATCGGATAACACCCGAATATTTTTTAATAATAATTAACAGGAATATATTTATTACGTTTTTAATTAGATATTGTTAAAACTCGGTTATTCGCAACCCTGATAACAATTAAACGGTTCATAACCGGTTCTTATTGTCTTAGTAATAACTACAAACTTTTAAGTTAACGTTCAACTATACCTTAGACAACAATCAACTATAGCTTGGGACCATCTAAGATGATAACCGGTTATTTAAAGTCGGGTATTCGGTTTACACTTGAATATTGTTTACTAATGATTCAATAAAATTTGTATGTTATTAGTTTCGGTAAAAATTTTGTTCTGTTTATTCAGTTATAAATAGTTAAGAATCGATTATTCTGTTCCCAAATTACAAGTAACCGGTTCATAACCGTTTCTTATTTTATGGAATTAACAGGGAACATAAAATTTAACATTTAAATATAGTTTAGACATCAATTTAGGACCATTCAATTTCATTTCAATTTAGGACCCTTGAGGACAATTTCAGGCGCCTATATCTCATAATTTAACATATTTTCACAAAATATTCTTCATCGTCTTCTTCAAACATATTTTTTCACAGGAAAGTAGAAAACCCCTAAACTCATTTAATATTCCTTTAGCGTGGATCTGTATGTGTGTGAGTTTGTAGCCTTCATAAGGACATTACATGTGTGGAATATGTAAAAACTTCATAAGAATCCATCATAGAAACCTTACAAAGGATCCATTGAAGAAAAACAACAACAAAAAACTTAGTTGTTATGCACCAGAATACAGGGTGGCATAATAATTATGGGAAAGGATCCAAACACAAAAAATTGGGCACATTTTATTTAAAATAAGGCTTTTATAAAAACCCGATTTGAGCCGGTTATTCAATGTTCATAATTATTAAAAAAACTAAAACCGAGTTTTACTTTTTTTAAACCGATTACTCGATATTATACAACCGGTTATACGGCTATGAGGTAATAAAAAAATTTCTAAACCGTTTAAAAGTAATTAATATAAGGATTTCGATTACAATAAAAACCGGGTTTGAACCGGTTTTTCAATGTTAAAAAACCGGGTAATCGGGTTTGAGCCCGTTATAATTAATTTAATATACTGATCATTAAACAAAACTAATAATCGTGACTAAAAATATGGTAATATAAAACCGGTTTGAATCGGTAACTCAATGTTCATAAACCGAATAATCTAGATTTTCTCTCGTTTTACAAAGCTAATAATTTTGATTGAAATTAATATTATTTACAACAAAAATTTAAAAAATTTCAATTTTTTTAATCGAATACTCAACTATATGCAACCGGTTATACGGTTATTAAGTAATAAATGAATTTCTAAACCGTTTAAAAGTAATTAATATAAGGATTTCATAAATTTCGATTACAATAAAAAATGGGTTTGAACCGGTTACTCAATGTTTAAGAACCGGATAATCGAGTTTGAGCTTGCTATAATTACTTTTATGTACTAATAATTACACAAAACTAAGAATAGTCTAGGAGAATATGATTATTACCCGATTTTGTTAACCGGATTTTTTTATTATCTTAGTCGATTACTTGGGATTCAAAATAAATCGGTTACACAGTTACTTGGTAACAAATCGATTTTTAAATAATATAGAAGTAATTGTTATAAATATTTCATAAAATGGGGATACAATAAAAGTCGGTTTAGAACCGGTTACTCAATGTTAAAGAACCAAATAATGGGGTTTGTGTCCGCTTTTCCGATGTTTTTCTTATTAAATTTATATAATTTACATCCTGGTTTCAAAATCTCAAAGAAAATTCAATTTCAAGCTCATCGAAGGATATGAGGCTCCAAAATTCTAAATAAAAAATCTGCATTCTCTAAAATTTATAACCATGATTTTTTTATCCACTGTAAAAAAAATGGTTGTTATATATTAGGATACAGGGTTGTAAAAAATTATGGGGGAAATTAAAAAATTGGCTACATTATATTTAATTTAAATCGAGTATCCTGTCCTGGCTTC
>NW_026880584.1:0-31546 GCF_032173495.1 Musca vetustissima
CTATGTTGTAAGTCTTCTTCAAACTAGTACGTATTGCTATCCTGTGTCCCGTGCACAAAAAAGAAGACAAGACAATATGTGCCAACATAGAGAAATAAGTCTCCTTCCCATCGCATATAAAGTGCTATCCAGTGTGCTGTGTGAACGAGTGAAGCCAATGGTCAATGACATCATCGGACCTGCCAATCCGCGCTCAGACCTGGCAAACAGCCATTGACCAAATTTCACTATAGCCAAATCTGGAAAAGACACACAAAACACATCGACACATACCACCTATTTGTCGACTATAAAGCCGCATTCGACAGCCCTATCCGTTCAGAGGTGTTTAAAGCCATTTCTGCATAGGCATTCCTCCGAAGTTAATACGGCTATAAATAATTTTAAGTGGCACAAGGTAGCAGTTAAAGTAGGAAAGGACCTATCGGAGCCCTTCAATACCGAAGGAGGATTCAGACAAGGTGACAGTTTGTCGTGTGATCTTTTTAACATCCTACTGGAAAAGGTAAAACGAATGACATCAGGTTTGAAATTCGGAGAAGGATTGTCATGGCCAACCGATGCTACTATGGTCTGAGCAAACAACTCAAAAGCAAGGCCACCTCCCGCCAGACCACACTCACACAAGACGCTGATACTACCCGTGCTATTATATGGATCTGAATCATGGGTACTTGCTCAAGCAGATGACGCAGCTCTTGGGGTGTTTGAGAGAAAAATTCTCCGAAAGATCTACGGGCCGATCTGCGTCGACGGTGAATATCGGCGTCGAATGAACCACGAGCTTTACAATTTATATGCGGACATCGACAAAGTCGGTCGTATTGAGCTGCAGCGATTACGGTGGCTAGGCAATGTTGTGCGGATGAATGAAAATGCCCCAGCTAAGTAAGTAACAAGTACAAAATATTCTGTACGGTAGAACGGATAAGAGTAGGAACTTCCTATTAAATACTTATAACAGAAATCATTTTTACATATCTATTTTCCAGATATATGTTCTATATATATATACCCTCAGCATGCGTAGAACTTCGGAGTTACACACAGGTTTTATTATTAGCTTTGTATATCAAAGATGTTTCGGGTATAATGTTGTTGGAATCGGTTATTCAATTCGCTTCAAATAAAATTTACACGTTTTTGGGGGAGGAAACAAAGGAAACCGAAGGCTTGGTATAGATAATAATTTGAGCAAAGTTCTATTCAAATCGGACATTCCATTCGCCTGATATTGGATTTATAAATATTGAACATTTTGAGGTAGAGAGAAGTGGACCAATGGGTCCCATCTTAGGACTTAATCTAGGCTTGGTGAAGATAATAGGTTGTACAATGTTTGTTATAAATTTTTATTTTAATTTTGAACACAAGAACCAGAAGGAGTGGACATAGTTGGCATTATTTAATTATAGTCTTTAATTATTAGTCTTTTGGAGTAGTAGATGTATAGTGGTTTTTGGAACCGATCATGGCCTTGTGGCTAGGTTCCCATTCATGAAAAATAAAGAAATTGAAATTAAAAAAAAAATGAAATTGAAAATATAACCAGTAAGGAAAGTAGTAAAGTGGGTAGTAGTAAAAGTAGTAAAATGGGATCCTAACAGACGTCGCATTTTTGAAGAACCATTAACATTAAGGGGTTTTTGCTCAAAAATCGGCGATTTTCCAAAGGTCCGCCATTTTGTTAATTTTAGAGCGAAGTCAATAATCCTAGTTCATACGAGAGCCAGACATGTACTCTTTCTAACACCGTTGGATTTTTCGGATTCCGATGTTCCAGTGAGGAGTTATCATGCCCGCCATCAAAAATAAGGACTTTTCTTTAATTACAAAAAACAACAAAGCAATAACAAAATTTTTTTGTAAGTTATTTTTCTTCTCTTTTAAATCTTCGAATATATATGTGCAAAGTTACAAACCTTAACAAGCATTAGTTTTGATTTACCAGCCCATGGAAATTCTTGAAAAATTAAAATCGAGAATGGGTGGGGTTCCCTTAAATTAAACATGTCATTCTGTAACATAACATATCGAAATCTAAACCGATTTCATCGAAACTTGTCACATGTTTGGCCACATTTTGAGTTCTTCATTTACTTACAAATCCAAATAGGGACTTTGGTGTACTATTTACCTAAAATCGGACGAAAATATATATGGGAGCTATATCTAAATCTGAACCGATTTTCACGAAACTTAACACCTATCATTCTAGGCTATATTCAGTACGCTGTGTCAAATTTCGTGCAAATCGAATGATATATATGGACTTCGGTGCACTATTTACCTAAAATCGGACAAAAATATAGATGGGAGCTATATCTGAACCGATTTTCACGAAATTTAACACACATCGTTCTAGACTTAATTCTGTACGCTACGCCAAATTTCGTGCAAATCGAAGAATATATAGGGACTTTGATGCACTATTTACCTAAAATCGGACGAAAATATATATGGTAGCTATATCTAAATCTGAATCCATTTTCACAAAATTTAACACTCATCGTTCTAGACTTAATTCAGTACGCTGTGCCAAATTTCGTGCAAATCAAAGGATATATAGGGACTTCGGTGCACTATTTACCTAAAATCAGACGAAAATATATATGGGAGCTATATCTGAACCGATTTTCACGAAATTTAACGCACATCGTTCTAGACTTAATTCTGTACGCTACGCCAAATTTCGTGCAAATCGAAGAATATATAGGGACTTTGGTGCACTATTTACCTAAAATCGGACGAAAATATATATGGGAGCTATATCTAAATCTGAATCGATTTTCACGAAATTTAACACACATCGTTCTAGGCTTAGTTCAGAATTCTATGCTAAATTTCGTGGAAATCGAAGGATATATAGGGACTTTGGTGCAATATTTACCTAAAATCGGACGAAAACAAATATGGGAGCTATCTGAACCGATTTTTCTCAATTTCAATAGGGTTCTTCATTGGGCCAAATAAGTGAACTGTGCCAAATTTCATCAAAATCGGATCACAAATGCGACCTGTACTTTGTTAACAAAAATACATGGACGGCCGGACAGACGGATATGCATAAATCGACTTAAAAAGTGATGCATACTCTCAAAAGGAACCATGTGTCTATCTCGTTTCCTTTTGCATGTTACAAACATATGCACAAAGACATAATACCCTGTACTACAGTTTGGTAAAGGATATAAAAATTAGTAAGTTGTACTCGATTTAGTAGGATTTATAAACTTATGTTCGAAAGAAATGCTGATTAATTGAAGATGTAGGACCAATTATTATTCGTTTATAGTACATACGTAGAAATACATAGATCCATATTATGTTATATGGTGTAGCTAAATTAAAATTTATTTTAACTATAAAAAGTTCTGCTAAAGACGTAGCGGGCCTATGCTAGTAATTGATAACATCTTATTCTTGCACAGAAACTTTGCGTATAAATTCTTTTGAATTGTAATAAACTTCGTCATGGAATATTAATTTGTTAAGGTTGCGCACCTGTCAAAACAATGAAATTTGTTTATGTCGGAATTAATTTTAGGTAAAATACCGGACAATAATATTAGTATTGCCTTCTATAATGAAATGTAAATTAGGTTTGAATAAAAACAACATTATAAAAATTTTGTATTTATGTAAACTGTTATAATTATGATGGTAAACTTCCAGTAATTGTTTTGACTTGTGAATATTTCAGATGAAGATATTCTTAAAGACAATTTCGTAAATTGTATATTTATTTAAAAAGAGATAAAACCGAAATATTTCGTTTTGCACAAAATTAAATAAGGATAAAACTCTGTGACGTGATTATATATCACATATGGGTTCGAAGATATGTGTACAACACATCTGTGTAGATGTGTTGTACAGATATCGATAAGTTCGATGAGGTCGAACTTCAAATTAAAAATTCCTTAATTTGTCACACACAAACAAATTGTTAGCTGCAAATTGTTTCCTTCATACTTAAAGAATTTTGAATGCACACCAAATGGTGGAGGGTTTCAGTTTAGACTTTGTTATTCAAATTTATAACTACATGGATAGACTGATGGACGCACATGTATAAAAATACTCATGCATGAAAGACTTTTATATGCTTGAATAATATAAACATATGAACAAATATATAACATCCGGTACCACAGTATGATGCAGGGTATTAAAAGGATATTATATGTAGACCACCGCGAAACGTGGACAAACATTGATACATGTTGGTAGGAAGATATCATAGCCACAAAATATGAAAAGAAACATGTCTATACAATATTAGTTACGTCAACTCGGAAGAAAATGTATATAATAGCCAAATTTAAATTTGAACCATCACTCAACACTCAACAATATTTTAACCTTTAAGACTATAAAATTGCATTTTATACATTTTACTTTAAGAATACTTTCAAATAAAATATGTTTAAAATGCGACCTATTGGTTAACAATTTCTCTTAGTATATGTGACATAGTTTTCAGTATCCTGAATAAAGTATTTTGTATAATGTTCGTTTGTTTTCCAGAGGTCATTTCTTAACACTTACACAAAGAAGGGAATACTTTTACTCTCTTGAATTTAAAACAGCGACGGCATTATTCTACGAACTTGGAAAAAATGCCATGTAGATTTTTTTGCTCCAAAATAGCAGCCACATAGGAATGTAACACCTAGAACCTAACACAGAATTACTTAAAAAACCAGTAAGAAAAGTAGTAAAGTCGGACTGGGCCGACTATATGATACCCTTCACCATTGGGGATACATATGTAGAATATGTATCCTAACAGACGTCGCCTTTTCTAAGGAACATTGACATGAAATTGAACGAACTTAAATATGCGATCTTTATCTATAAGTAAACCGACTAACATCAAATCCAACACATGCCATTCTGCAACCTATTCTAAATTTTGTAAATAGATTTAAAGCACACACACTGTTTAAAGTGTATCAATCAGGCACCCATTGATTATTTGGTGTACAGTCAACATGAATAGGTCGAAATTATATATGGAAGCTAATCTGAACCGATTTCAAGGAAACTTGCTAGATTTTTATTAATTACTGTACGTGTATGTGTCTGTATGGGCCTTTAGTGTACCATTTACTTAAAATCGGACGAAAATATATATAGAAGGTTTATGTAAATCTGAATCAATTTCAAGAAAACTTGACACACGAGAGGTTATAGTAACAGTACATTGTACAAAATTGTGTGCCGATCGGCCAATCTTTAGGTCTTTAGTGCACAATTTAAATTAAATCGGTCGAAAATATATATTGAAGCTATATCTAAATCTGAACCGATTTTCACGAAACTTAGCACGCATCATTATGGACCTAATTCAGTAACCTATGCCAAATTTCGTGCAAATCGAAAGATATATAGGGACTTAGATCGGACAAAAATATGTATGGGAGCTATATATAAATCTGACCCGATTTTATGGAAGCTAGGCACACATCATTCTGGACCTAATTCAGTACTCTGTGCCGCATTTCGTGCAACTCGAAAGATATATAGGGACTTTGGTGCACCATTTACCTTAAATCGGACGAAACTAAATTTTATCCAAATCTTATCATAAATGCGACCTGTATTTTGTTAACAAAAATACATGGACGGACATGCATAAATCGACTCAGAAAGTGATTCTATGCATATTCTCAAAAGGAACCATGGGTCTATCTTGATTATTTTTGCCTGTTACAAACATATGCACAAAGACATAATACCCTGTACCACACTGTGGTGAAGGGTATAAAAATTAGTGAACGAGGAATAACTGCTGACGTTGTTAAAGGTGGAAGTGAGACCAATGCAGGTTATCCGACATATCTCCATATGTTTCTCCTATTTATAGTGTAGGAAACCTTGGGTGACAGAGTGTTGCTTTCAGTAAGTTTTGTTTGTATGAAGATGAAGATAAATGAAGCTACAGAATTGAGATTCTATTTGTTAGGATGAAGTTTGTATATGTTCGATACATTGTTTCCCCTTCTACAGCATTACAATTAATCACTTTAATAGGCCGCTCTTCGGAGCCCAATGGGGAAATCTTCTCTGCATATCTTCCAGGAGCCTCATTCGCCTAGTTCGGATTGTAGGGGAAAGTTCGCTCTCTTGTGCTATATCTTCTGGAAGCCAGAAGGAAAAGTCTTGTTGCTCACGAAACTCATCTATTGATATTGTACAGTTTAGTGAACTGTACGTAATTTTGGAGTCATGTAGTCAAATGGAAATAGTTGCTTTCTAAGATTCTATTTGTAATGTAGATCATAACATAGGTTATTTATGAATCTCACGCATTGTATGTGTGTGCAGGTCTCAAGTGGAACGTCAATAGTGCGTTTATAAATAGAGATATAGATTGGTGCACACGGCACGTTAATGGGGCATAAGAATGCATTTTACAGCATTTCTTGTCTGTGTGTATTTTTGGGTGGTAAATAAAGACCATAACTGTGTCCAAACCCAAATCTATTTACACTTTCAATGTATGTAATTGAAGTGCATTGTAGTTCTATATATTAATATATAGCCTTAGAGTTAAGAAGATATTTTAAATAAAATGAGTTCACCTCGAACCACGGAACCGTCAACACCGTGCGTTTCCTTTTTGTCTAATTTCTCCCGTCGCATCTCGTGGTGAGCCTAGGAGTCGGCTCATCAGATATATTTTATAAACACTATTTCTTTTTTTTAGTTTCACTGCTTTAAATGATACCTTTAAATGATGCTCACATTTTGAAGCTCGATTTTGAGTGTTTTTTTTTTTTAATTTTACTTCTAGCTTTAATACGCAAACATGAATTTCTACAAATTTTTAGATCTGTCAACTGAATGATATGTGTACCCGCGATAAATAAGGCTTTTTACGTTCCGGATCATTTAAAATCTACTTCGTAAAAATCCATCTACTAGAACGGCGGGAACTGGCCTTCCAAAAACATTAAATTTGGCAAAAAATGTTTTTGAAAATATCGCGAATTTATTTGCGTTTTCTGTGGATCATTTCCGCTTCAATAAATGACCACATACGGATTTTGATCTTTTTCGAAAAGAGAACTTTAAAAAGTTCAGCTGAAAAAGAGATGTACCCAATTTATCTCAAAAATAGTGTGAGCTGGCACATCCACACATTGAAATTGGTATAGATCGATGTATTTTTTTAGGGTGCACACCGAAATCGGATGCGTGTTAATGGCATATGGAGTTTTCGGAAATTATTCGCGTTTTACGAATTTTTAGGTACTTCAATGCAACGTGTGGCTATATGGATTGGAAGATAAACTTCAGTACTTCCTGGAAACCGCATGCGCATCAAATGTTTTTGAGAATTACCCGATTTAGACGCAGTTTAAAATGTATATTTCATAAAATTATTTTATTTTAAGAGTTATTCCTATTTATAGAACCCTAAGATTTATCAGAAGAGTCTTGATATAATCCGCAAGTGATTATTTTTATATATGTCAATTTTTCGGCGAAATTCGGGTAAAATAGAAGAATAACCCTAATATTTTGTTTCTGAAATTTCTTGTATAAAATTAAAAAAAATAAATATGATGACATTATTTTTTCGAACGAAAAACAAGTATTTTTCCCCAATATATTGTTTTGTTGTCGCTGTGATTTACAAACCGCTACACGGACTTGTGTGATTTTGATATCATTTGATTCATTATGGTGTTTAGATTATGTATATATATTTTAAAGTAATTTTTAGGTGTGTGTATGTCATTAATATAACGAAAATATTGATGGTATCTGCTATATTTTTTATTTTTCTCATAGTTCGCGAAGATTTTTATTTTACGGGGGAAGATATATGTCAACGTTTTTGGTCAATATAATAAACGGCGTAATTTTAAGATTATTTTCTTATACCCAAAATTAATACCTCGATAACTTTTGCGCGCATCAACCAAAAAATTGATTGTGAACGGTTTCGGAGTCAGAACATTTTTCTATATATGTGTACCAAAAATCATTAATGTACCCCAAAAACAAAAAAGCTGATTTTTTGAAAGTGGAATATTAAAAAATTGGCAATATTGCCCATATATATATATATTTATATATATATAATTATTATACATATATATAAAAATTACATGTATGTTCGTGATCGCTAAACTCAAAAAATACTTCACCGACGAGGAGTGTTTCTGTGTAGTTTTAAGTTCATCCGACAGATGGCGCAATATTTAGCATTTTTGTGGTTTTCACCATAATTCAAGAACCACTGCACCGATTTTGACCAAACATTGCGTATATGCTCTATGGGGCGTGAGTAGTGTATTTAATTTTAAGTGATCCGAATTAGATGAAATTTGGCATAAGTCACATATTTGGTCCAAAGACGAACCCTATTGAAATTGTAAAAAATCGGTCCAGATTTAGATATTGCTCCACTTATATATTTTTGTCCGATTTTAGGTAAATAGTGCACCAAAGTCCCTATATATCCTTCCATTTGACGAAATTTGGCGTAGCGTACAGAATTAAGTCTAGAACGATGTGTGTTAAATTTCGTGAAAATCGGTTCAGATTTAGATAGAGCTCCCATATATATTTTCGTCCAATTTTATGTACATGGTGCACTAAAGTCCCTATATATCCTTCGATTTGCATTCGATTTGAAGCAACTCTATATCTGACCAATATAAAAGTGCAATGTAGGAGTAAGGCATCCCCTTGATGAACTCATGATACTTTGGCACAAAATCAGGGAGCAAAGTAAACCACCTCAACCACACCTCAAAAAATATCGCTAGATTTCTTTATTAGTAATTTGCTTCTGAGAAACAACACTTTTTTATTTTTAAATTTTATTTCTATACTAAATGGGAGTGAAACGTTTTAAATGTTTCACATTTAAGGCTTATCCTAATTGCATGATGTGCACTTGGTTAATTAGCCGTAAAATTTTTCTCGAAAACGATAATTTTTCTTAGGAATACTTCAGGCATCAACGACAACAAAACTCACAAATGGTTTTATTTAATTTCCTTAAGTGATTTCTGATGCCATTCATGCTGTTGTTCTACTTCGTTTGACACCGCTTCATAGTGTATTGTGACCTGCTTCTATTCATATTCGTGATGTGCGTGATTTGATTTTAAATACGCTCCAAACTAAACTGATAGAAATGGACAAACGGATAAGAATAAAGCAGATACAGTTTTTTAAAATATTTTGCAGTCCTACTGCAATAAAAGACCATCACAGAGAGTACAGTACAGTCAGATACATTAAAATTATTATTCAGAAAAGGTAAATGATATAATTGGAAATATAGAAGAAATAACTGGGGTTATTATAAGAAGTGCATAATATTACTGAAGCAGGTTATTGTTATTTATTTCCTTGGATTTTCGAAAGGCATGTTATAAGAATACGGGTTAGCTTCTGTGTAACTACACTCATGTATGATACGGTAATGAATTCCAAAATCATGATGGAATTGAACTATTTGTTGAAATTTGCCTCTTGGTTATAATTTCGTATTTTCAAAATTGGTACCGCGTATAAAAATTAGTACAATCGACGGCACTAACACATAGTTCACCACTTGGAGTACACAGAAAAAAATAATTCGTATAATATATAAATAGTGTTCAGAAAGTTTTGCCAATGTCGAGATTCATGCATTTTATGAACGCAATCCATAAAACTTTAAATACTGGGTTCTTATCATAGAGATTGAGAAAGAAAAAAACTTTTTTGTGCGTTTGGTGAGGGTGACGGGTTCTTTGTATGACAGAGGGAGAGAGAAACTCTAAACTCTTTGATTTTCTTGTTATTATCTTCTTCTTATGTCTTTCTTTTCTTGTCTTCTTCTTCCTATTTATTTACTTACGTATTCTTTTTTTACGTCAGTGGGACCAATTATTACAATCTAGCTGGACCCGTGGCACTTCGCTGCCCCTACCAAAGGCCAAAAAAAGTAAAGCCATAATATGGCAATTTTTACGATGGAATGTGTAACTGACTTAAAATTTTTAAACGTATAGCATTATTGCTATACGTATGGAGTGTGTGAAAGAAAATAAAATCCTTAAGTGTCCACGGTAATTTGTATACCGAATAAATTTTTAAAAGGACATCCAAAAAAGCGAATAACATATTCCGAAACGTGATAAATATAAATCAGATGCACAAATTCTACCCAAAGTGTTCCAATCTATCCCCGCTAAAACAGATGCTGTACAACAATAATTTTGCACTGATGTTGGAATATATTGAGGGATGAGGGATTATGATTATTAGAACGACTTAGATGGATGTTTTTTTATCTTCCATCAAAGTAGAAGTACCCATTGAAAAGCAGTAATAGGATCTGCGAGTAAAAATTAAAGGTGTATCTAAATTTATCATATCCAAGTCAACGATTTTTAACGTGCCTTCTAGATGATCAAACGATTTATAAATAAAATTCGCACTATTCACGTCAGTG
Source organism: Musca vetustissima (assembly GCF_032173495.1). NCBI lineage: Eukaryota > Metazoa > Arthropoda > Insecta > Diptera > Muscidae > Musca > Musca vetustissima. The sequence continues at coordinate 10,472 of NW_026880584.1, forward strand.
TTTTTTAAGCCAAATAACATTTTTTCCAAAGTAAACAAGTTTTCACAAACTGAAAAAAACAGTAAGGAAAGCAGTAATTTCAGACTTGGACGACATTGAAATGAAATTGAAAATATGTGAAATTTATCTATATCTAAACCGACTAACATCTGTCCCTACACATGTCATTCTGCAACCTATGCTAAATTTTGTAAATCGATTTAAAGCAAACTCGACACACGCTATTTGGTATGTTGCTCGGTTTAAAATTTTATCTCAATCAGACATTCATTGATTACATGGCGTACATTTACCATCAACCGAATTCAAGGAAACTTCCCAGAGATTAATTTATATCGGACGAACATCTAAATCTGAACAGATTTTCACGAAACTTTGCTAGACTATTCTAGACTTAATTCAGTACGCTATGCCAAAATTCGTGCAAATCGTTTATATAGAGTCTTTAGTGCACCATTTACATAAAATCGGACGAAATTATATATGGGAGCTATAACTAAATCTGAACCGATTTTCACGATACTTAGCACACATCATTCTTGACCTAATTCAGTAGGATATACCAAATTTCGAAATCGAAAGATATATAGGGACCATTTACATTAAATCGGACGAAAATATATATAGGACCTGTACTTTGTTTACAATTTAACATCAAAATCGACTCAGAAAGTGATTCTATGCATATTCTCAAAAGGACCATAGGTCTAGATCGATTCTTTTTGTTTGTTACAAATATATGCACAAAGACATAATACCCTGTACCACAGTGTGGTGAAGGGTATAATTAATGTGAATTATTTCATTGAATTTCCTACTTATGTTTATCAATATACATAGATACATACATATGAATTTTATGCATTTCAAAATATATCCTCATCGGATGATCCGTATTTGCATCCATTTTTCTCAATCAAATTTTCAAGTCTTAAAATATACACATAGCAGATGTATGAATACTTTTGATGCTATTACTTCCTATCCACGCGGACTTTTCAAAGTTTGTCTAACCTATGTAACTTCCATGGAATCGCATGATGTACTGTGAACATTTAATTAAAATTTGTTCAGTGGTTTTGAGTCCACAAACAATATATTTTCTATATACATATAGATTCAAATGCAATGAGGAGTACATTTTACCTTGATCGTACCATGCTCATACATATCCTAACAGACGTCTCCCCTTCGAATCCCTACACATGTCATTCTGCAAATCGATTTAAAGCAAACATGACACGCGCTATTTTGTATGCTCTCTATCAGACACCCACTGATACAATCAGCATGAGTAGGTCGAAATTACATATGAAAGCTATGCTATATCTAAACCTGAATCGATTTCAACGAAACTTGCCACATATTAATTAATATTAACATCAGTAGGTTGTGTCTATCGGCCTAGCTATGGGTCTTTAGTGCACCATTTACTTAAAATCGGACGAAAATATATAAAGGACGCAAATGTAAATATGAACCGATTTTCACGAAACTTATCACACATCATTATAGACTTACTTCAGTACGCTATGTCAAAATTCGTGTTAATCGAAAAACATATAGGGCTTTGGTGCTACATTAACACAGAATCGGACGAAAATATAAATGGGAGCTATATCTAAATCTGAACCGATCATCGCGAAACTTAGCACACATCATTCTAGACCTAATTTAGTAGGATATACCAAATTTAGTGCAAATCGAAAGATATATAGGGACTTTGGTGCACCATTTACCTAAAATCGGACGAAATTATATATGGGAGCTATATCTAAATCTGAACCGATTTTCAGAAATCTAAACATTTATCATTCTGGACCTAATGCCAAATTTCGTTCAAATCGAAAGATATATATTGACTTTGGTGCACTATTTACATTAAATCGATTTTCACGAAATTTAACACACATTATTTTAGACCTAATCATTAGGCTGTACCAAATTTCTGAACCGATTTTTCCCAATTTCAATAGGGTTCGTCCTTGGGCCGAATAAGTGACCTATACCAAATTTCATCCAATTCGGATCATAAATGCGACCTGTACTTTGTTTAAAATTTAACATGGACAGACGGACGGACATGCATAAATCGACTTAGAAGGTGCTACTATGCATATTCTCAAAAGGAACCAAATTTCAGTAAATTCGGTAGAAAAACGCGCTCAAGAACCCAAAGTACCGAAAATTGGAGGGTACCCTTATATGGGAACTATGCCTAAACGTGGACCGATATATTCCGTATTCGAACTTGACAAAAAACAACCCAATGCCAAATTTCAGCTCCCTTTCTCAATTCCATCGTGTGGTTGGTGGTTGGTATAAAAATAAATTTTAGTTGTCGGTTAACGGAACTTTTGGAGGCAGTACAAACGAATACCTTACTGGATGACATAAACAACATTACGCAACAAAACAACATTTGAAATTGTAGTCTTACTTCCGGGATGGATATTTTTTTTCTCTTACAGTGAACATTGTATTCATTAGTGCTTTAGCCGTTTCTGTGAAAGTGGAGTTACAAAATGATTTTTTTCTGTGGTTGTTGCCATTGTCTCTGTGGAGTATAGTCTGCCCCTTAGGTGCAATTCTCATAAAAGTTTGCCAGTAGTTGGATGTATTTTTTGCCAGCTTTTCACTTTAACACGCGCAACTACAAGCAAGAACTGGTATGAAAAAATTGCATTACATTCATATCATACACAATATGCTATTGTCATAAAAAATAAGCGTGGATGATTGTTCTGCATATTTTTGCAACATACTATAGTCTGAAATAACCGTCCGACAAGTTTTTACTCTGCTAACGGTAGCATGAATCTACACAACTTGGTTTATGCTTTAATAAAAAAAATATGATAAAACTCGTACATAAGTATTTCGACAAATTTAAATTCCACCCAAAATGAAAGTTAAATTTACATATACTTGGAAATAAACATTCTTCATAACATCACTCTTGCTAAATGAATGTGTAAAGAGTACGATACAATGTACGGCGAAAAGTACGAGTCCACTTGAAATGTTTCCAAAATTCGCGAACGTTTGAGGATAAACATAATATCAATATACTGTGATGGATGTTTTTAACAAACTTGCCAATATAATTGTATGCCTTCGTTACTCCTTTTCTACCAGAATATATTTATAGCAAAAAGCTATAAGAAATCTATTAACAATTGGGATGGTATCTGAAATAAATAATCTGAAATCTAAATCTATTAGAAATTTAGTATCAAGGTACAGAAACATTACAGAAAGCTTCATACCACAACTTCCATACAAATAAAACCACACCGCAAAATTCTTTTTTTTATAAATGTTAAATTTGAATAACTAGAAATGTTTTAAACAATTATGATTAATCTATCTATATATATATATATATATATAAATCAATTTCTACTGAACGGATTTTCATGAAATTTTCACAGTCGATTTTTGAGTACATTTGTGGTAACATAGGGTACTTAATTTTTTGATGGGGGCAGGGGAAACAGTAGCCCCCATACACATTGCCCTTTTTTTAGATCAGAAGTGTTAAAATTCGAGTACGAAACGATTTAAATAATTTGGACTGTATACACAAATTAGTACTGTACACACATTTGCCCTCTTTATACCCTTCACCAAACTGTATGTGGTGTACGTTGGAATTGCAATTTTCGAATTTCGAAAAAAATGAATGTTATGAATTGTGCTAGGTTTGTGCCAAATTGTGCCGTATTTTTTTTCGAAATTCGAAAAACTAAGGAAGATATTCGAAAAAACATTTTTTTTTTCGAAAAATTTTCACAGAATTGCAATTTTCGAATTTCGAAAAAAATAAAAGAAGTGCTGAATAAAGCTCAATTTATGCTCAATTGTGCCGTTTAATTTTTTTGGATATCATGTACCGTTTTCGAAATAATACGTATGGCAGGATTACAATTTTCGAATTTCGAAAAAATTAAAGTTGTGCTGAATTGTGCTAGCAGAGCACACAATTGTGCCGTTTAAAATTTTTCGATATCTTACCATTTTCGAAAAAAATACGATTTTTGAACATATGCCAGAATTGCAATTTTCAAAATTCGAAAAAATAAAAGTTGTGCTGGATTGTGCTCGCCGAGCACATAATTGTGCCGTTTAAATTTGAATATCTTTAAATTTGAATATCTTTAACCGTTTTCAAGTTTTTGCAATTTCGAATATATTATATAAAACCAGTATTTTGTATAAAAAATCTTTGTAAATTTGATAAAAATGCAAATATCAAAATGCGGTAAATTGTGCTGATTTGTGCTCGCCTAGCACAATTTTTTCTCCATACATTACAAATTTCTATCGCTACTCGTTACTCGCTAAAATTGAAAAATCCTTATAATTTCCATAAAAATTTAAATTTTCGAAATGTGAAAGTTGTACTGATTTGTGCTAGCTAATTTTAATCTCTGGGAGGTTTCCTTGAATTCGGTTCATGGTAAATGTACGCCATATAATCAATGAATGTCTGATTGAGATAAAATTTTAAACCCAGCAACATACCAAAAAGCGTGTGTCAAGTTTGCTTTAAATCGATTTACAAAATGTTGAAGAATGACATGTGTAGGGACAGATGTTAGTCGGTTTAGATATAGATAAATTTCACATATTTAAGTTCGTTCAATTTCATTTCAATGTAGGGTATCTTATATTCGCCCAAGTCTGAATTTACTGCTTTCCTTACTGTTTTTTCAGTTTGTGAAAACATGTTTACTTTGGAAAAAAATGTTATTTGGCTTAAAAAACACTGACGTGAATAGTGCGAAGTTTATTTGTAAATCGTTTGATCATCTAGAAGGCACGTTAAAAAATCGGTGACTTGGATATGATAAATTTAGATACACCTTTAATTTTTACTCGCTGATCCTATTACTGTTTTTCAATGGGTACTTCTACTTTGATGGAAGATAAAAAACATCCATCTAAGTCGTTCTAATAATCATGATCCCTCATCCTTCAATATATTCCTAGATCAGTGCAAAATTATTGTTGTACAGCAACTGTTTTAGCGGGGAAAGATTGGAACACTTTGTGCATCTGATTTATATTTATCACGTTTCGGAACACGTTACTCGCTTTCTTGTATGTTCCTTTTAAAAATTTATTGACATGTATTTGACTAGTGATTGCAGAGTGATCAGAGATGGTCTGTCAGAAATAGTGACGTATTCCGACGTATAATACATACCTCAGAAACGTCGGAAACCCACCCAAAACTATTAGGTTTTTGACAAAATTGCTATTTCCATTAATCAATTTGGAAATTACGTATCCTTTACTCAAATCCATATCAAATTTCAAAATTTTTTCTCCAAAAGGTTCAGAATTTTTTATCAGTTCTAGTAAGGAATAGTCAGATATATGTAAAAATAATATATATTCTTCAATATAACTGTATATGGTAATAATATTCAAATAAATACAAGTATATGACGTTTTCGACGTTTACACCTTTTTGACAGTCGAAAACCTAAAAATTCGTCATACTGACCATCCCTGAGAATGATATATGTATATGCATGGATATATTAAATGGGACATATTCTACTCTTTGAGTTTTAGTTATTTAGTGATCACATTTGTATTGCGTTATAATCAACCCCATATTTTATTGACCATAAAATCATTTCTTACTAAATTGTTTTATTAGAATTTGCATTAACCAACTGTGACCAAATTTTACTTATACACTCACCACAGTGAACAAACACACCGAATATTTTTAATACAAGTAAAAACTGTTTTTTGTGTTCTCTCTAAAATGTCCATCCATCCTTTTAGTCCTGCCGAAACAAAAACCTCGAATAAATAACCAAGCGCAATTCATACATTATTTCAAACTTATCCCCAGCGATGGGAATAAATTGTGGTTAGTGGTCGACACCTGCACTTGCTGGCAATTTGTAAGGAAAAATGGAAAGGTAACATATTTCAATACAGCTATATGTGGGTAATAACTGGAAATGGGGGACTTAAAATGGAATACGTCGTTTAAAGACATTTTTATTGGATAAAATTTAATGAATTATTTTTATTTCGAGTAAGTTTTAGTTTTCCATGGTAAAGCAGTAGGGAAACATTAAAAGTCGGATGGGACGCACACCATAATGCTGTTCTCAATATACAAATTGTACCCTACAGTAATATAAATCCTACCAAATGTTCCCCTATAATTGTTTTGCTTGAATGTGCACAATATTCTTTCCTACTACATTAAATATGTGACCAAATTTATACAGGAACTGAGAATTAGGGTTTCTGATTCACCATTCACTTTTAAACAAATACACGTTATTTAAGACTCAATTTGGTACACTCTTTAATCGAAAAGTGGGAGCTACATTTCAATCAGAGCCCATTTCAACAAATATTATTCTAATCTGAAAAACTTTGGATACAAATCATTTTGGGGTAATTTCGTACGTGGCGCAAAATGTGTTGTAGGCCAGAAATACAAGGTGTATCATTGGTACACTATTTACATTAAATCGGACAAAATATATATATATATATATATGAGTTATATCTAAATCTGGACCGATTTTCAGGAAACTTAGTATTTTTCAGTATTTTGGGGTTCTTGAGCGCGTTTTTCAACCAAATTCACTGAAATTTGGTACATTGAGTTCTTATTGGGTAGCAAATCTCTCCACTTAAAATTATAAATATGGGTCCATATTTTCGGATAGTCCCCATATAAGGGTACCCCTAATTTTGCGGTATTTTGGGGGGATTGATCGCATTTTTCGACCGATTTCGCTGAAATTCGGTACTTTGAGTTCTTATTGGGTAGCAAATCTCTATACTAAAAATTATAAATATAGGTCAATTTTTTCGGTTTGCCCCCATATAAGGGTACCCCCCATTTTCGGTATTTTAGGGTTCTTGAGCTCGGTTTTCAACCGAATTCGCTGAAATATGGTACATGGGGTTCTTATTGGGTACCAAATTTCCCCACTAATAATTATAAATATAGGACCATTTTTTCTGGTAGCCCCCATATAAGGGTACCTCCCAGTTTCCAGTTTTTGGAGGGTTTTGGCCGTATGTTTCCACCGAATTGGCTGTAATTTAGTAATTTGAGTTCTTATTGGGTAGCAAATCTCTCCACAAAAAAGTATAAATATAGGTCAATTTTTTCGGGTAGCCCCCATATAAGGGTACCCTCAATTTTCGATATTTTGAGGTTCTTGAGCGCGTTTTTCAACCGAATTCGCTGAAAGTTGGTATTTTGTAGTCATATATGGTAACAAATCTCCCCACCAAAAATTATTAATATTCATGCCTTTTTAGGGGTAGTCCCCATATAACCCCCTTTTTATATTAAAATAGTTATCTGATTTGTTATCTGTGTTGCGGTTGGGTAGTCGTTACGGGGAATATTAAATTTTTGTCCTACAAATACTATTTAGCCATCTATTGTAAGCATTCCGCCATCTAAAGATATTGTGATAAAAAACTCAAACATGGTAATGAAATATATCGGGAGACATTTAGAAGGAAAGAATTGAGATAAACAATTAAAATATTGGGTTCAAAATTGGCATATGCCGGTCATTAATTAGGCATAGCCCTCATGTAATGATATCCCCAAATATTCACTATTTCCTACACTATGTAATCAATATTGGTACCCCTTTAGGCATAGCCTCATATAACTTTGTAATCTAAATTACAGTAGTTTGAGGATGTTATACTCTACCATGCGTTATCAGAATCAGACTATAGTTTCGGATCACGCCACTGATCCTCATCAGTTCCCTTAGTTTTTTGTTGGGATATTCTCCCCAGAAGCTATTGCTTCTATACAAAAAACCTTTCAAACCCAAATGTCTCTTGTAACAACGCGAAGTACTTAGCTTACCAACGTACCCTATACCAAAATTCGTGCAAATCGAAAGATATATAGGGACTTTGGTGCACCAATTACATAAAATCGGACGAAAATATATATGGGAGCTATATCTAAAGCTGAACCGATTTTCACGAAACTTTGCAACATCATTCTAGACTTAATTCAGTACGCTATGCCAAAATTCGTGCAAATGAAAAGATTTCCAGGGACTTTGGTGCACCAATTACGTACAATCGGGCGAAAATATATATATCTAAATCTGAACCGATTTTCATGAAACTTAGCACAAATAATTAAAGACCCAAATGTCTGTACGCTATGCCCAATTTCGTGCAAATCGAAAGATATATAGGGTCTTTGGTACACCAATTACCTTAAATCGGATGAAAATATATATGGGAGCTATATCTAAATCTAGACCGATTGTCACGAAACTTTGCACACATCATTCTAGACTTAATTCAGTACGCTATACCAAAAGATTTCCAGGGACTTTAGTGGACTATTTACCTAAAATCGGGCGAAGCTATATATGGGAGCTAAATCTAAATTTGTACTGATTGCCACGAAACTTTGCACACATCATTCTAAACTTAATTTAGTACGCTATGCCAAATTTCGTGCAAATCGAAAGATATATAGGGACTTTTGTACACAATTTACCTTAAATCGGACGAAAATATATATGGAAGCTATATTTGAATCTGAACCGATTTTCACGAAACTTAGCATACATCATTCTAGACCTCATTCATTACGCTGTGCCAAATTTCGTGCAAATCGAAAGATATATAGGGACTTTTGTACACAATTTACCTTAAATCGGACGAATATATATATGGGAGCTATAACTAAATCTGAACCGATTTTCACGAAACTTGGCATACATCATTCTAGACCTTATTCATTACGCTGTGCCAAATTTCGTGCAAATCGAAAGATATACAGGGACTTTGGTACACAATTTACCTTAAATAGGGCGAAGATATATATGAGAGCTATATCTAAATCTGAACCGATTTTCACGAAACTTGGCATACATCATTCTAGACCTTATTCATTACGCTGTGCCTAATTTCGTGCAAATCGAAAGATATATAGGGGCTTTGGTACACAATTTACCTTAAATCGGACGAAGATATATATGGGAGCTCTATCTGAATCTGAACCTATTTTCACGAAACTTAGCATACATCATAATAGACCTCATTCATTACGCTGTGCCAAATTTCGTGCAAATCGAAAGATATATAGGGACTTTTGTACACAATTTACCTTAAATCGGACGAAGATATATATGGGAGCTATAACTAAATCTGAACCGATTTTCACGAAACTTGGCATACATCATTCTAGACCTTATTCATTACGCTGTGCCAAATTTCGTGCAAATCGAAAGATATTTGGGGACTTTGGTACACAATTTACCTTAAATCGGACGAAGATATATATGGGAGCTATATCTAAATCTGAACCGATTTTTATGAAATTTTACACTTTGGTACACAATTTACCTTAAATCATAAATGCGACCTGTACTTTGTTTAAAATTTAACATCTACAGACGGACAGACGAACGGAAATGTATAAATCGACTCAGAAAGTGATTCTATGCATATTCTCAAAAGAAACCATGGGTCTATCTCGATTATTTTTGCCTGTTACAAACATATGCACAAAGACATAATACCCTGTACCACAGTGTGGTGAAGGGTATAAATATGTTTGTCGGAAATTTTCTATGTCTACCTTTTTACAATACTTGCACATAAAATGGGACATAATTTTATGCATTTTACCGAAAAGGTAAGGATCAATACTGTGTCCAGTATTCTAGCTAATCTGACTATTCCTTAGGGAGGATTGTTTATAACAACTATCTTTCCAATGTTGCCATTTTTTTTCTCATGTTCAGACACACTCCTGTTACAGAAGATAAAAAATAAAACTTAGTGATATGATATTGAAATGTAGAGTGAGTGTGTGAGCTAACGTGTGGGCAAAGCGGAATAAAATTTATGTATTTTTTATAGCAGTAATATAAATGTAAGTTTGTGTACTTGACGAAATAATCTGACAAACAATATACAAGTATGTTCAATCTAAAGCTATCATAACCATATTCAATAACACATTTGACTTCTTAATATGTTTGCAAATTTGTTTTTCTAACTTATCGAACAGTATAATGTTGATTGATATAAATGGTGACCATCAGCTGATGATCACGTACATTGATTTAATATTAATATTAGATATATTGAATCCATATGAAAATTACAATTTGGGTCACAAATCATAGTAGAATATTTAAAATTGTTTTGATAAATGTCAAAAATTAAGTTTAGCATGAATTTATCATACTAAATGTTCACCTGATAGTCTGAATCAAACATTGATATATTGTCTTTCCATTAACGGTCATAATCATTTATGAATATTTTAAAAATAATTTTAAATGGTTGCCACTTTTATCAACGTTTGTTCTATATAATCGTTTGTCTTTGATATATTTTCTCGGTTTGTTTTTTTTTTGTGGTTTTTACATTTTTAAAACCACAACCAATGTATATCAACGGGTAAAGTGAATCATTTTGCTTGTAAAGAAACTTTTGAAGTGGAACATACCACAAAACTTTGTTATTTGGGATTTGTCACTCGAATAAGAGAACTACCAGAAACAAAACTGGCCAAACTTAATTTTCATTCGTATTTAGCCGAAACTTTCGAGGCGGAGCTAAATTTAAAACGACAGTTGCACACACAAAGGGCAGAACATTTGCTAGCAGCAGGAGGTCAAAGTAGAAATGTGTTGAGGGAACTCTGTTTAAATGTTAGTCTACGCACGACAAAAAAATGGAACACTTCTTGAAGTTGCTTTAATTGATACTTTTGGATAGTGTAAAGAATGAAGAATGACAAAAGAATAAAGGGTAGCAGGTTCGGCCGGTCGAACCTTTTGGATATTTCACGATGTGTTGTTAATTCAAAATACCCTTAAAAGGTCGGAATCTTCATATGGTGACTATGCCATTGTAAATTTTCTGCAAATAGTTTGTATTTGTGGGAAAATGTCAAACCAAATTACAGACATCCAAGATATAAATTATAGGAGCTATGAAAAAATCGTAAACATCTATTGGGAGCTATATCTAAATCTGACCCGATTTTCTCCAATTTCAATAGGGTTCTCTTGGCCAAATAAGTGACTTGTGTCAAATTTCATCCAAATCGGATTCTAAATGCGACATGTACTTTGTTTATAATTTAACATCAAAATCGGACATGCATAAACCGACTCAGAATGTGATTCTATGCATATTCTATAGTAGGTATAAATAGTAGTGTAATAATTTTAATTAGCTGGCACATATTATCATTATTGAATTTTCCCATCGACGATCTGTCCACAACTGCAACTTATACTTTATTTGCAATTAATGGCGGACATGCTTTCCCTCTGTAGTGGCTAGTTCTAACATGTGTTCTGGGTATGATTACTGTGTATGATAAATGTTTACATCTATGTACATAATATTTATAACGTTAACCCATATGTAACGATTGAATAGACTGGGAATATAAGTGATATAGCAAAAATTAAGTTAGATAGCTTACATAAAACATAGAGCACAGTTTTCATTAATTTGTATTGAAAAATTCTAGGTCTATCTTTCTTGGAAGTGAAACACACAGATAAACTCCCGACGAGATATTTATTAATATTAGCAGCAAGACAATTCTATAGAGACTAACATTCTAAATATTTCCAACGACAAACAATACCAAAATATGCATAAAGCAAGCACTACTATGTTACAATAAATTATTCCAATACGCAAAGCCTACTATGTTACTTTTACAATTGTGTTGCATATTTTTAACACTCCTTCTCAACACAATTTTACTTTCATGAACTAATTTATCATTACATTACTTCAAATATATGTAGGCTTTTTCACAAAACATTGCCGTTGTTTTTACCATAGATCTTTGAACGAATATTTTCAATATAGACAGCTTCTTTTGTTACCCCATTTGCAACCTAAGTGCCAAGTATCGCTTTTCATCACAGAATCACATTCCGTCTTCTCTTTTTCTGATATTTCAACACCACACATTCCTACTGCATTCAGTTCATTGTACAGCTTTCTTTGCCTTCCTTTACTCCATCACGTACAATTTGAGGTCTTTCTGGTCTTTTTCTTAACGGCTCGATTTCACTTTTGTTTGCATGTTGAACATTTTCCATGGGATCGTTTTTTCCCGAAGTAAATTCTAATTCATCTACGTGAGTTCCTCCATTTACCATATTTTCTTCTCCTCCTTGAGAAGAATGTACTGGCTCAAACTCACTCGTTTCAACATCTTGATTTGATCCTTCATTTCTCAATTCTAGATAACCTTGAGGAAAGGATTTCACACAGATCTTCCCGTTTTCACACGTTATACATTCAATCGGGTCACTCATTTATATTAATTCCACGTACCGCCTTTTTTTATTATTTCCTTCAAGCAGCTAAAATTAGCATGGTCATATCGATTATGCCATTTTATTGTTCTCGTTAGCTCTTGAAACATTATAACACTTATTTTGTGTTCTCCGTGTGCCTTTATATATGTACAAACCATTCTTCTTAAACTCGGTTAGTACACACTTGCGCTGGTCATCCCAATTCTTGACTGAATTCCTCTCAAAAATTACTCTTGCGTCATTGTCTGTTGCTTTAGACACCGATATAAAATTATGAGGGATGGACGTAAGGTGAAGGACATTCTTCAATGTGACGTTTATTTCTCCTAGAAATACGTCTCCACGACCCAAAGCTTTTACAAAATTTTGCACAGAGTCGTCTTTTGTCTGCAGGCAGGTCAAGTTCGAAGATGGGCTTTATCGGTCCACGTTTAGGCATAGATCCCATATAAGGATACCCCTAATTTTGCGGTATTTTGTGGGGTTTGATCGCATTTTTCGACCGAATTCGCTGAAATTTGGGGGGTTTTGGCCGGATTTTTTCACTGAATTGGCTGTAATTTAGTAATTTGAGTTCTTATTGGATAGGAAATGTCTCCACAAAAAATTATAAATATAGGTAAATTTTTTCGGGTAACCCCCATATCGTCGCTCGTCGCGAGTGTCTATTGCGACTACAAAATTTTCATAATTTTTCGGCAAACTCGATAGCAAAATTATAACCAAAATCTCATCCGGCAACTGAACTCCAACTTCATTCAGATTCTAACAAATTGTACTAAATTTATTTAGATGATCGACCATGTTACCTCCGACCTTCATTGACAGGAGTTTCTTGAACAACATTATTTTCCTTGCAGGACCCTTTGGTTGATGTGTCTCTTTCTACTTCAACCACGCCCTCTCCGCCGTTTTGCAATCCTTTACATGATGAATTTGATTTGCCATCACATGAAGCAATATCAATTCCAACGCTTTCTCATCCTTGATTTCAAAAACTGCTGCTGCTGCGCCTTCGGGTTTTATCTCTCTTCCAGATGTGATTCCCCACAAATCCATATGGACTAGGACACTTTTCATCTGAATGCTCTATGTAGCATAATTGCCATCGTCCAATTTCTCGATTTTTTTCAAATTGTTCTTCAATTTACACAGATTTTTTCTTTCATAGCCTGCCTGGGCCCATAACCTTTTGAAAAATTCTAGGTCTTTCTTTCTTGGAAGTGAAACACACATATAAATTTCCGACGAGATATTTATTAATATTAACAGCAAGACTATTAAAATAGAGACTAAACATTCTAAATATTTCCAACGACAAACAAACCGAAATATGTATAAGGCAAGGACTACTATGTTACAATAAATTATTCCACTATGCATAGCCTACTATATTACTTTAACAACTGTGTTGCATATACTTCACTGTGTCCTAAAATTACAGTTAAAATAATTTTAAAAATAAAATTAATGTTTATAACCTACACAGTTCGGTACCGAAATACTTACGGAAATATGCACAACTTCGTCCATAATATACAATTAGTAGATTTTATATAAACAAATTACAATGTTTAATCCTACGTAAGTATTGCTGACAAAAATGTTTAAATAAAATATAAGGGATGTTAAACCTTTTATTTTGGTACAAATATTTCAGCAACTAAAAAAATTATAACAATACACAATCATGGATTTAAAAGTCTTGTCTCATCTTTTTTATGCTCATTGTGGTAGACTACCACAGAGATCGACGAAGCGTGCAATAATTTTTCTTGTCGGAAATTACATTTTGTGGTCGACAAGTGAGACACATTAATTACATTTAGTTTGCCATCTACATGTCATTCTGAAATCTATGCAAAATTTTTTGTCAATCCGAAGAATTGGCTATTTAATGTTCAATTTTTATGCTATAGCAAAGCGCTCTGTCCAAGATTTTATCAAAATAAGCGCATTAAACGAAGGGTAATACTCTTCATGGTAGACTCAATTATCTACATTGGGCAACACTTCGCAACTTGGCGAGAGATTCTATAGTGTATAAATTCATTTTGTTTCTGATAAGGGTGGCATATTACGTCTGATTTTAGTTAATTGACACTGAAAAGACATTAAGGCTGCTCAATAAATACGGACATTTATTTGAATGGACTACTTAGTAGAGACTAGAATGACTAATGTTAAGTTGAGTTGTTCGGATCGGTTTGGTTCAAATTTAGATATAGTCTATATATTTTCACCCCATTTTATGTCCGTAATATAGCAAACAATCTACATCTTCCAAATGACATAATATTTTCCATTTTAAATTTTATTTCAACAATATAGCACCCGCAAGTTACCATAAATTTTTGAAATGGCATTTGGCGATAAATAAAAGCAGAAATTAATATAGCCAACTATCGAACTTGACGAACTTCTCCATACCGAATAACAAATGTATTACGTATTTCAAATTGCATTTTAGATTCTAATAATTTCTTTCTGCTTTGAATCACATTGTAGTTTTTTCATTAACAATAATATGTGTCATTGAAAAAAAAGGACGGAAGCGAAAATAGAGCAGATTTGGGACTAACGCTAAAGTAAATATCTTATTATACCCTACACAACTATGTTGTCAGGGTATTATAGCTTTGTGCAGCCCCAAAAGTTTGTAACGCCGCGAAATATTGGTCCTAGACCCACCTTTAAGTATACCGATCGTCATATCTCGACTAGCTGAGTCGATCTAGACATGTGTGTCCGTCCGTCCGTCTGTCCATTAAAATTTGTAAACACGATACCCCTGACCCCTGAAGGACATATGCTCGAGAAGTTGATATTATATCCAAGAGGAGTGGTTGACCTTTAAATTAAGACCAATTATATTGTTGTATGTGCTCGGATGTGGGAGTTGCACCTAAATATTTACAGGTATCTCCGTATTCGTATATTATTTAGTAACCCATTATCACTCTGGAGAGCGGAACTATAGCGCTGATCGCTTTGAAATGTTCCATGAGGTTCCAGTTATGGTCAAGGACAACGCCTATAATTTTCGGTGATGATCACATAATAATTTTGGAATGAAGTGGACCGAAAACTTAATTTTTGGTGTTATTTTCGAGTCGATCTATAAACTTCAAATGAAAGCCGAACATCACAACACAACACACGGTGAAGGGAATCTGGATAATAGTTGTACTGAATACTCGTAATATTCGGAAAATATGTCAGTGTGAGGAAGATGTGCTGTTTACCTCTAATCGGGCAAGAGGGTGCAAATATCACGAAATATTGCCCAGTCTCGGAATAAACATCCGCAGAAAATTTGAGTTTCGTGGTAGTTGTGTAGGGTATCGTATGGTCGGCCCCGTCCGACTATACTGCTCCGCTCACTGGTTGTGTTCCCAGTTGTTGCTGCACTTCCTCTGAGAGCGTTATGGCGTCACATGGTATTTGCAATGGCACAAACACAAAGTTTCATTTGTGACTTTATCCAGGATATGCTGTTAGACATAGAATTTTGTGGACTTTTTGTGAATCTATGCAATTATGTATGATAAAAAGTCACGGTGGTGAGCATGACCGGTGATGAGCATGAACATGGAATTTTGTTGATTTGTTGTGAATCTATGCAGCATGATGATGACTGACTTTTTAGTCTTAAGTGTTTAATGTATTTAACAATGGTTTGTGGAAGGTTGATGTTGCTCTTTATTATGTTTTAAAAATTATAATAATTTTAACAGTTTTTTAAGTAAATTAATCCATATTTTTAAATTATTTCATCAGAAAAAGTATTCGTACACATACAAAATTTTGAAAAATTTGACTTTGTGATATCATATGGAAACCTATACTAACTTGTGGGACATTATTTGCATTGAAGAACCTCATATTGTATTGTGTGTCCCTTCCTCAGTTTCACAGTTACTCATGTTATTTAATTGACTACCATAGGTAGTAATTGTATAGATTTTTACTGTCGGTAGTTACAGTGTGTCATCATTATGTAAATTGCAAATCAATATTCGTCTGAAACGTACAACGGATTTCAACAGACTGAACTACTGCAAATCAGCAATATTAAATTATTTGTTATGCTCTAACAAAACCTAACAACATTTTTACAGTTGCATAGCGAATATGACACCTCTTATTCTGCCAGTCATGTTGCTAATGCTTTGTTGTTCTTCAAACACGCATTAACACTGTAGCAACATTCTGCGTGAGTTGCTGATGAGGACCATATTGCTGAAGATATGTTGTCATTCAAATATGAACAAACTTCCAGATTACTTTTATAGCAACGTATTGTACGGGATGTAAAAAGAGCCATATTGCTAAAATTATAGCAACATTTTGTATAGTTTGCAAAAGAGCGAACGAATACCAAACTCTTATATTAATAGGTTGTATTTCTTGGAAATGTTATCTTCTATAATTTTACCGTTATTATAGGCAAGACGGTTGTGCTTTGTTTGATATCATATAGAATGCAAGATAGCAACCAACTCAAATATATGTACGCTGCTCTGAGAGAGAAAATTGTATATCTATGGAAATTGCGTGACGTAAACTACATTCAGTGTAAAATACGGCTCAACATCATTATCAACTGGTCTATTCCCTAACTCAAAAAGTGGTACAGCTTGTCAGAAAATTATTGCAGCTTTGGAACAGAGTACAGGTTTTAAGACAGATATAGCGATCAATATATGTGTGTCCGTTCGTCTGTGCACTATAAATTGTTAATACGATACAGGCCACAGTTATTGGCCAATCGTCCGAAATTTTGCATGTAGGATCGGTTCTGGCCAAACTATTTTCGTTTATTATCCGTTAGTATTTAGGGGACGAAATGGACCACAATTATGATCTGAACCCACAAAGAAAGGAAATCTGGCCAAAGAATAAACGTGTCTATTTTAATGAAGATCGGTCAATATTTAACGGTTCAAATCGACCCAGACTTTTGTGTGAATAATGATATTATTACTCCTGAAAAACATAGGACCTAAAATGAGCGATGGACCCTTAAATTAATACCAATTATATTGTTGTATGTACTCAAATGTCGGAGTTATACGTAAATATTTAACCCTTTATGGCCCAATGTTGCCCATAGGTAACAAAATGTTTTAGAGCTTATAAATATTATACAGCTAGGAGATATACATTCTTTGGATCTCATATGTCAAGACCTGATTATGGACGACACATATTAAAATAAAAATCTAAAGTATTCAAAATTTCGGTAAAGTTATGAGCTTTTCATTGTAGAATAGAGGGCAAAAATGTGTACAGTACTATTTTATGTATACAGTCCAATTTTTTAAATCGTTACGTATTCTAATTGTACGAATTCTGTCATCAGAATTATTTTTGATGGAGGATGTAGCGATGCCAAATTTTGTTCATATCCTATTTAGGATAGTTGCATTAAATCTGCGAACAGAAAATCGTTCTATGATAACGGAAAAATATTCGGACCACAAATGGTTAAAGAGGTTAAAGATGTCTATGTTTGGAAAAAATGCAGCCTTAACCAGTAAGGAAGGTAGTAAAGTCGGACGGGACCGACTTCACCACTTTGGGTATATTCAACAGATGAATCCTAACAGACGTCGCGTTTTTGAAGGACCAGTAACATGAAATTGGATCCATAAACATGTCATTCTCCAACCTATACTAAATTTTTCATTTGGTCAGATATAGAGTTGCTTCTTAAAATGGGATAAAATTATGTAATCAATTTAAAGGGAGCCCCCCATTCTCGGGTTCAAAAATGTTTTTGATTTAATTTGAATCTACACTAATTCAAGAATGTCCCTACAAAATTTAAATTTAAACGCGTTTTTCTCTTTTGCGAATGGCGGGCACGATAACTCAAAAACTAATAACCCAATCGATTCCACATTTTTACACGTTTCTGTGAGTGTATAGCTATCGTATGAACTAGGATAAAGCCAATCGGTGAAGATATTTCTTATTTTTTAACTTGGTTTTTGGTCAAAAATCGGCGATTTTCCAAAAATATTTTTCAGAGGTCCGCCATTTTGTTAATTTTAGCGCGTAGTCAATAAAAATAGTTCATACGAGAGCCAGACGTGTACTCTTTCTAAAACCGTTGGAATTTTCGGATTCCGATGTTCCAATGCCCGCCATCAAAAAATTGACTTCTCTTTAATTACAATAAACAACAACAAAACAATTACAAATTTTTTGTAAATTATTTTTCTTCTCTTTTTAAACCTTCAAATATATATGTGCAAAGTTATAAACCTTAGCATTGGTATTGATTTACCAGCCCATTGAAAATCTTGAAAAATTGAAATCGAGAATGGGGGGGGGGGGAGTTCCTTTAAAGCAAATATCAATCGGACAACCTTTGATTATTTAAATAAATATCTGATAAACATGAGGAGTTTGGTGCACCATATACTTAAAATCGGACGATAATATATATAAAAGCTATATCGAAATCCAAACCGATATCATCGAAACTTGTCACAGGTTTTAAGTTCTTGATGTATCATTTACTTAAATCGAAAGAAAATAAATATTGTTACGTTCTTGGACTTTACTTAATCCCGTGTAGACGTTGTTTTATTTCCCGATACAGTTCGTACCAAATAAAACGCGGGTTCTTTCTGATTACGATTATTACAATGATTTTATTCACACAACTTTACTTTGCACTTTACTTTACTCGACGGTTTCAATTCGCGATCTGATTCACAACTGACTCACTGCCTTTCCATTCCCTCTATTTATATGAGCCCTGCCTGTCGCTACAGAAGTTTCTAGACGATCTGGTAACACCTAGATCACGAACAATCTACCAATGCAACAAACTCATTGAGTAACAATAACAACAACAAACTTGAGTAAACAAACTTACAATAACAACAACACATATACAGGCGAGAGAGTAACAAAGAAAGATGAATTAAGCGATCATCAATGATGACGTTTAACAAGAATTATACGACAATAACAAAATAGAAAATTAAAGAGGAAATGGAAGGATGTAGAAAAATCTATACAGTAGTTGTTGTTGTGAAGTTATTCAAATAAACTGCGTAGTAGAAATTTACGTTACCATTCAAATTCTTAAATTAACGGAATTAATCTAAATTAACTTAAATCTAAAGTTATATTCGTAACATTGCCCCCCGCTTAAGCCTGTTCGTCCCGAATAGGCACAGTTCCCGTTCCGTAGGGGGTCAGCCGCTCCAAATGTACAACTTTCATCTTCGACCTGGGACTGTCGCTCCTCTGGATGCGATAAACGACGTCATTTATTTTCGTGACAATCTTGTAGGGTCCTTCCCAGTGCGTTTGCAATTTGGGGCATAGTCCTTTCTTTCGTTGTGGGTTGAACAATAGTACCAGTTGCCCTTCTTGAAACCCATCGGTATTTGCCGCTCGATCGTACCTTGCCTTCATGCGGTTGCTAACCATTTTTATTCGTGGACTTTACTAAAAGAGTTTTGACTGTCTTCATCTTGGTTCACATCGTCGTTTGGGGTAGCACCGAATATCAAATCGCCAGGTAGCTTTAACTCATTTCCGAACAGAACTTTGGCTGGGGTCCGGGATGTGGAATCATGAATGGCCGATCTATAAGCCAGTAGAAACTTGGGAATATGCTCATCCCAGTCTCGTTGACCGCTGTCCACCACTTTCCGTAGATGTTCTTCAAGGGTGCGATTGAATCTTTCCACCATGCCATCTGATTGTGGATGTAGGGGCGTCGTTCTGGTTTTCTTGATTCCGTAGGAGTCACACATTTCCTTGAAGATCGCCGATCCAAATTCCTACCTTGATCGGAATGAACCTCAGATGGAACACCATAGCGACAAATCCAATTTTTGCTGAACACATCCACAATTGTCCTGGCTTCTTGATTTGGGATAGCATAAACCTCTGGCCATTTACTGAAGTAATCCATGACCACTAAGACATGCCGGTTCCCAGAGTCGCTTGTTGGGAACGGTCCAGCCACATCCATTGCGATTCTCTCAAAAGGGGCTCCTGAATTATACTGCTGCATGTAGCCTCGACTCTTCCGTGTTGGACCTTTAGCTCTTATGCACCTTTCACAATTGGCGATCCAGTCGGCAATGGATTTTTGACAGCCGACCCAGTAGAATCTCTGCTTCACCTTTTCAGCGGTCTTTGCTATGCCAAGATGTCCTCCACTTGGCCCATCGTGAAACTCCGACAAGACATCTCTTATTTTGGAGTCTGGGACGACGATCAAGTTCCGGTGAGATTTACCGTCCTCACTTTCCCATTTGCGATATAGGCAACCATCTTTTATAAGTAGACTGTCCCACTGGGCCCAATAGGATTTTAAAAGAGGGCTTTCGGAGGTAATTTCTTTCCGACTAGGTCGCTTGCCCGTTTCTATGGCCGAAATTATTTTGCCCAGAATGGGATCTCTTCGTTGTTCCGTCGACCAATCTTCACCCGACTCAAACTGCAATCGTCGGACATCGACGATATTCTCTTTGCACTCGGCCTTTGAGCAGTGCCTGTATTCTACCTTGCATGGCAGACGAGACAGGGCATCAGCATTACCGTGTTTTCCGCCTTCTCTGTGCTCGATTCTGTTTAACGGTGACTCATTGGTGGACTGTTGAGCCATTCTTCTACCATCTTTCGTTGGAGGTGGTGACGATGACCTGGATCGTTTGCGCTTAGCTCTGCATTCGCGCCCAATATG
>NW_026880585.1:0-32507 GCF_032173495.1 Musca vetustissima
ACTACACGGAATTCTAACTTTCTTTCTATATTCCGAGCCTGGGTAATTTTTCGCAATATTTGTACTCTTGACCGGTTAGAAGTAAATATTTCCTCTACGGCATATTTTCCCGGAGTAAAAAATTACTTTTATATAAACAATTTTTTGTTACTTTTATATAAACAATTGTTGGGTCAGATCGCATTCCCCATGGAAAAATTGTAATGTTCGCATTATAATTGTAGCGTCTAGAGCGTTTAGAAATATCATCTGACCACCATCGGAAATTATAAGCATCGTCCTTGATCATAACCGGAACCACATGCAAAATTACCATGCCATCAGCGATACATTTCCGCCCTCTAGTGTGGTAATGGTAATACTAAATAATAATATCAGAATAGGCATATCCCTGTAAATATAAGTAGATCCCTGCAAATAGATCCCGAGCACATGTAGCATTCTAATTGGTATCAATTTGAAGGTCAACCACTCCTCTTGGATATACTATCAACTTCTCGGGTCTCTGTCCTTCAGGAGTAAATATATACGCCGTATAATACAATTTTTGTATTTTTTACGTAAAAGTCTGGGTCCATTGACTGCTGAAGACATTTTTCTGTCTTCAGATAATATACTGATGAATATACCCAAGAAGACCTTAGGCCCTTTATCTATTCAACACCCGAAATTTCATATTTTAGATATATTTCTTTATCTATATGATACCTGAAGTGTCGTCTGTCTATACCCTTCTCAAGAAGTTATTAAAAATAGAAAGCGTTCTTGTGGACTTCTATGGGCAGAATAGCTTATTGAGGATTTAATAGACAGACTGAGGATTTAATAGACATTCTATCTATAGGAGGCTTTCTATAAAAGACCTGGAGTAGACCTATCTATAAAAGTTCTGTAAGCGGTATTTTATCTACAGAATTTCTATCTGTAGACCTTCTATCTATGTCTATAGAAGACCGACTTGAATATGGTGGTGACCTCTTGCCTCCAGGAAGACTTTTATCTGCAAAAAAATGTTTTCTATCGAAAACTTGATATATTTGTTCTGTTTATAGAGGACCAGAAGGAGGTATGCGATTGATAGAAGACAAGAAAAAGTTTATAGGTTTATGGAATTCTCAATGAAGCTACTTTATTTATGAATACCTCATAAAGTTCTTGTGGATACCTGTTAACGATTTGGTTTTCAAGAGATCCTGGAAAAAGTCTTATGTCAATATGAGACCTGAAAGAACTTATGTATATACTTATGAATACTTATGAAGCTACTTGGTCTATAGAAACCTCATAAATTTCATATGGTCCTCCGAAAGGACCTGGAGGAAGTTTTCTGTCGATATAAAACCTGAAGAAGACTATAAATGATGTGAATGGTATTTTCTTGTAGGAGACATTCCATCTATGAAAACCTGAAGGTGTCTTCTGTATATAGAATATCTGAAGCTGGTATTCTATATGTAGAAAATCCCAATCATGGCCTTTTATGTAAAGAAACCCCATAGAAACTCTTTTATAGAGATGGGTATGAATTATATTGCGTACGTTCCTGGCAGGAGGGATCTACTATACACATATGACCATCTATTGAAAATCCAGAGGAAGCCTTCTTTCTGTTGAAATCACAATAGAGATCTCAATATTTAAAACAGAGCTTTAAAATTTTGCACATACATTGCCACTGCTTTTATGAATTTTTTGAGATTGAGATATTTTGAATCAGTATTTTCCAAACGAAGTGGCTGTAATTTAACATTTCAGGTCCTTGGAGCGTAAGTCCATATTGAGTCGAAACCACCGAAAAAATATCCTCTCATTTGAGCCACTTGTGGCGGCGCATTGCATTTTCCAACCCAAATACCAGTAATTTGAGATTCTGGGATAAACATTTGTGCAGAAAATGTTCAATATTAGTCCATGTTTGAAATAGCTTCCATATAAGGTCCATGTTTGAAAGAGCTTTTCGATATTTTCAAGGTTTTATTTTCATTTTCCAAACGAAGTACCTGCAATTTGGATTTCTGTTTTTACTTAGCATCCATATAAAGGTTCTGTCCCCATTTGCACACCGCAGCATTGAAGGTTATTTTTATTCCATATAACTTCTATATAAGGCATGAACTGGGTCTAGAGAATATTTGGATCAGCACTTTCAATTACGAAAGACATAAAAAAAGCCTTCTTCTATAAACCACTTGGTGAAGATTTGTATACCCTTCACCACACTGTGGTACAGGGTATTATGTCTTTGTGCATATGTTTGTAGCAGGCGAAAGGAAACGAGATAGACACATGGTTCCTTTTGAGAATATGCATAGAATCACTTTCTGAGTCGATTTACGCATGTCCGTCTGTCCGTCCATGTATTTTTGTGAACAAAGTACAGGTCGCATTTATGATCCGATTTGGATGAAATTTGGCATAGGTAACGTATTTGGCCCAAAAACGAACCCTATTGAAATTGGGAAAAATCGGTTCAGATTTTGATATCTCCCATATATTTTTTCGTCCGATTTAAGATAAATGGTGCAGCAAAGTCCCTATATACCTTTCGATTTGCACGAAATTTGGCACATTGTAATGAATTAGGTATAGAATGATGTGTGTTAAGTTTCCTGAAAATCGGTTCAGATTTAGATATAGCTCCCATATATATTTTCGTCCGATTTAATGTAAATGGTCCACCAAAGTCCCTATATATCATTCGATTTGCACGAAATTTGGCACAGCGTAATGAATTAGGTCTAGAATAATGTGTGTCAAGTTTCCTGAAAATCGGTTCAGATTTAGGTATAGCTCCCATATTTATTTTCGTCCGATTTAAGGTAAATGATGTACCAAAGTTCCTTAATATATTTCGGTTTGCACGAAATTTGGCACAGCGTAATGAATTAGGTCTAGAATGATTGTGTTAAGTTGCTTGAAATCGGTTCAGATTTAGATATAGCTTCTAATCTGGCCAAATGAAAAATTTAGTATCGGTTGCAGAATGACATGTTTATGGATCCAATTTCATTTTACTGGTCCTTTAAACATGCGACGTCTGTTAGGATTCATCTGTTGAATATACCGAAAGTGGTGAAGGGTATCATATAGTCGGCCCCGTCCGACTTTACTACTTTCCTTACTGGTTTATTAAAGGTCCGAAATTGGATTACCTGAAGATGGCTTCTATTTGTAGAAAAACGTTTTCCATTTATGGACTATCATTGAAATGTCCTGTATCGATAGTCGAATTGTTTACTTGCAGAAGACCTGATGAAAGCGTTTTGTATGTAAGGACTGATAAAGTTCAATAATTTCCTTTTAATAAAATTAATAATTCGATTAAAAATCTCCACCTCAATCAATTACGTTTATATAATAACTTGTAAAACAAACACAATTTGTATGTAGGTATGTCCATCGGTACCATGTATTGTCACATTCGGTAAACGGAATAACAAATCAAATGTTTGTCATTGTCATCTGGTATGATGGTATCATCAAACAGGTTATTGCGAGTCCTTTTTGATCGACGATGACAACAACGGCGGCGATGGCGACGAGGGGGGACACATTGTATTTCAATGCAAACATCAATATGACCTACATTGCCGAACAACTGACATACTCTTCATACAAAACAAAAGTAGGTCAGATGTTGTGTTGATGCCTGCCTCTCTTTTCAAAACATACACTCACATAAAAAATGTTGTCAGGAAAAAACCGAAATAAAAAAGTGAAAGCAGTGCATCCTAACCAAACACACAGAGGCCTTCACAGTAGTAATATTTTGTATGTGCGATACTTGCTATATATTTACATACTACAACACTCTGGGTGTTGTTGTAGGTAGGTGTGTAGGTACAACAAGTACATACATATGTTTGAGGAAGTATATAAGATGACCTTACTCCAATTTCATTTGTATACCACCCACACCATGCCATTCCATATCATTCATCCATTGAAAGAATGACATAGAAAAAAACGGAGAATATGTATCCAAATGCCAGACAAGACCGACAAACAGACAGACAATCATCAGCGGCAGCAAAACAACAACATCAGCTATTCAAACATAAACCCATCAACAGCCGCATTTTGTCGGCTGCCACCAACCATGTCATCGCCTTCGTCATCATCAACATCACCATCAAGAAGAGCCAGAAGATGCATACAAAAATTAGGATTCATTGTTTTTTTTTTGTGCTAGACATCCATGTTGTAGGTCTTCTCAGAACAATAGATTTACATATTGTAATGAAGGCATCGGAAAAGAGAATTTAATTGAAACAGGATTGATGAAGAATGGAGATGGAATGAAGGAATTAAATTGGAGCAATTTCTTCTAATGGACGCCTTTATAGGTATAAATTCAAACGAAATCGTGAAAATAAAGCAACAGACGACCGACAAGGTCATTGGCTACCTTGGTTGGAAGGATGAAATCTCCACAAAATAAACTCTATTAAAGAAAAACTTGTAAAACGTCGATTTATTCAGCCAAACCGAATTTTTAATACTCTTCACCATAGGATGCATAGTTAAACTATATAAAATCGGAACCCATAATGCCAAATTACGCCCAAAATCAAAGTAGGCTTTCCATCTAAAGAATAGCTGATGAAGCTTTTTTTTTATTTATCAAAGCTGTATCCTGTCAATAGAAGACCTGAAGACGGTATTCTGTATATAGAAGAGATGGTGGTGTTATTCTGTCCATAGAAGAACTTTCATATATAAAATGTCCGTAGGAGATCTTCGATCTAGGGAAGACCCCATTGACAATTTTGAGGCGGCCTTTTTTCTATAAAATGCTTGGAGGAGTCAATCTATATATTTAACACCTGCAGGACGAATTTTTCTACAGAAGACCTGAAGGAGCTTTATATATAAAAGTTCTAAAATGAGTATTCTATCCGCAGACCTCTTCTGGAGGGAAAACATAAATAATTGGAGGGAATCTTTTTATTAAAAAAACTGTCTTGTGACTATAGATGACCTGAAGGTGGTATTTTATCTATAGAAAAAATGGTGGTTGGGGGTGGCCTTTATTTAGCAGATATCCAATGGAGGTCTTTTGTTTCGATCTGGCAACTCCTTCATATAGAAACAGGTGTTCAGAAAATTTCCGAAGGAGGTATTCTATAAAGAAAAATCCATAAATAATTATCCTATCCATGGAAAATCTAAAGCAGAGCTTCTATCTGTAGAACATTTGAAGAAGGTCTTCTTTCTATAAAAGGCTTGGAGGAGACATTCTGTATAAAATGTCTTTCTACAGAATACCTCACTATTCCATCTGCAAACCTGTGGTCTAAAGGGAAACGTGAAATGATCGAGGGAGGTCTTCTATCCACAGAATACCTAATGAAGTTTTTTATTTATAGAAACTGTCTAGAAAACCTAATGGAGGTATTCAATTGAACAAGGTGGTGGTCTCCTGTCCTTTTCTGGGGATTTTTATCTAGAAAATGTCCTAAGAAAATATTCAATCTATAGAATTCCCTAAATAGTTATCCTATGCATATAATATTTGAAGCCGACCTTAAATTTATAGAACATTTTGAGGAAGTCTATCTATAAAAGGATTGGAGGATTCACTCCATATATTGAAGACCTGCCGGAGGACATTTTTCTACTGAAGACTTAAAGGAGGTCTTCTATAAATAAAGAAAACCTGAAGGAGATATATCTATATAGGATCTAAAATTGGTATTTTATCTACATATTACCTGTAGGAAGTATTCTATCTAGGGAAACCTGAATACCTAAAATGCAATTTTCAGTCCCTCCGTTTATAGGAGTTTTTCTTCTGAAAATATCCATAGAGAAGATCCTAACCATAGCATAAATGGAGCAGCCCTTATATAGAAAATCTGAAGAAAGTCTTCTATCTGTAAATAATTTTGATGATCCATTTCATACATGCAAGACATGGATTCTTTTAAGAGTAGACCTTAACGTGGCCTCCTATCAATGAAGAAAACCTGTAGATAGTCTGAAGGGAACAAACCGAAGAAGATATTCTATCAAAAGAATACGATTTTTATTTCTAGAAACCATTTTCGAGTAATAGACCACGTCCTGAAGGCGGTTTTATATCTATAGAAAAATCCATGTCTTCTATCTATAAAAGGTTTGGAGGAGTCATTCTATACATTCAAGACCTGAAGCAGGAATTCTTTCTATGAGATTAAAATGCTTGGAGGATTTATTCCATATCTATAAATCGTTTATTGAGAACCGAAAAGAAGTATGTGATCGATAGAAGATTTTAAGAAGTTTCATGTCTATGGAAGGAAATTCCTATGAATGTTCTTTGTCTGTAAAAGCCCTCATACCATTCTTCTATTGACCTGTTAAAGAATAAGTCTCCATAAAGACCCTGAGAAAGTCTTATGGCGATATAAGATCTGAAGGCCATTTATCTTCAAATAATCTGAAATATCTGTAGGAGGCAACCCACCTAAGAAAACCCCCATATTGTAATAAAACACTGTAGCAAGATATTTTATTATTTCTCCATAAATTATTCATAAGAAGAAAAACATTAGTATAAGTCATTATCATATTATTATCCTATCGTTAATCCTTGTTGTTTTGTTTTGATTCACTGTGCAACATTATTTAGTTTAGACTTTGAACCTTTGCACTGCGTAAATATTTATTGTTTGTAACAAATATTCAAAACAAATTGAGTGAACGAACAAACGCAACAGTTATTGAGTGACTATCGATCACTGATTGAGTGTTAGTTTAACGTTGTTTATGTTGTCTCTTTTATCCTTTAGTTTGCTAACGTAAAGAAAAGCTTTTGTTTGTCAGTTAAGATATTGAGTTAATTTGAATTATATTCGATCAATACTTTTGAAAGCTTTGTTTGGATCGCTATAAAAGGACAATGGTTTTTCACAACAGACCTTGATTCTCTTATAGACAATCCATACGGTAAGAAGTAAGTCTTCTTGGAAACATGATAATGTGGCCGGTTGACTTATTCTTCCAAAGCTAATTACATGGAATACTTGGTGAAAGCGATGGCAGTCCCTTGTATTCATGTCTGAGGCATATGGAATAATTGTCAACAATGTAAGATTATTGCTTTAATAAAATATAACGTTTTATGTAGAAAACCTTGGTGTGTTTCATTTTAATTGGAAAATATTCAAAGACACACACTAAAACCCGCTACATAATTGGCGCCCAACAAACATAATTCAACCCAATCATTTGTATGGAAATTCCTGTAACCCCAAGAAGAAAAAGTCCACGTTTACAAACAATGACAAGTACATCTCTAACAACCGAGCAGTTCGAGAAGCTGGTTAAAGCCGTAGCTGCAGCTAATGTTAAAGTTGGCACATTTACTCACTGCACGGCTAGGTATAATGGAGAAAAAGATTCCACTAAGCTGGAGGAATTCATCTCAGCTATCACTACGTTTAAAACGGTGGAAAATATAGGTGATCAGGATGCGATCAACAGCATGCCGATGTTATTGTTAGGCGACGCTTCTGAGTGGTGGAGTGGTGTAAAATCCAAAGCGAAGAAATTTGAGGATGTAGTGAAGATGCTTCGTGACGCCTTTTGTCCAGCAAAGCCAGCATGGCGCATATATGCTGAAATTTTTGATGGAAAGCAGCAGAAAAACGAAGCCACTGATGTTTTCATTAGGAAGAAGAGAGCATTATTTGCAAAACTTCCAAAAGCTCCGTCTGAAAGTGACCAAATTGACATCCTGTTTGGAATGCTTCACGTCCAAATTCGTGATCGAGTTTTTCGGCATAAAGTGGCAAATTTCGACGAATTACTCAATGATGCACGAGAAGCTGAAGATTCCCTAGGTGAGCGTGGCAAGGTTGTGAACACTGATAATGTAGCTGCCGGTGGTCCAATTCGATGCACGTATTGTCGCAAAAAGGGTCATACTAGAGACAATTGTTTTAAGAAGGAGAAAATTGAATCCGAAGCTAGGCAACAAGCCAATTATATTGCTCAAACCAATACGGAAAAACCGAAATTGGCATGTTATGGTTGCAATGCTCCAGGATTTGTTCGAGCAAATTGTCCCAACTGCAGCGGGAACAAAAATAAAGGACATGCTGAAGGACATGTTGGTTTTAATAATATGTCACTTCGCACAGTTGGAAGAGAGATTCCACTGGCGAATATTCAGATGTTCGGTGTACCAGGTCAGGCATATATGGACACAGGAGCTCGTACCAGTATCGCTAGTGCCAATCTAAAGAAGGTAATGGATTTCCATGGTTGCATATACAATAAGGTCCGAATGGAAATATCTTTGGCAGACGGCAGCAGATCAGTGCAAGAATGTCTGTCCACTATTTGCAAAATATTTATTGGTGGCAGATCTTTAAATATACAATTCGTCATTTTGCCAAATGCCGCCAATAATCGAACATTGCTGGGAGCAGATTTTCTTGAGCAAGCAGCTATTATTATGAATATGGGCCAAGGATATTGGTGTTTTGAAGATGATCCAAATAGCCATTTCGATTTTCCAGACTGTTTGCCATTAAATTTGAATCTGCTCGAGACTATTAAAGTGGCCAATCGAAACATAAAGCCTATTCCAAAAGTGATGCCTGCATCAACGTCGGATGCTGTGAAAAGGAAACATGGAGATGAAGTACATGTGGAAAAGAAGTACCACCGTGAAGTCTACATGTCTGAATTTGAGGATTTTGGACCGGAAATTACCGGAAATGACTATTCTCCACATTCAATTCAAGCTATATTCAAAGATTGTCTACCTCTGCATGAACAGGATACACCAGAGCGTAGCTACAAAGCTGAACTTTTTCGTGTTAAATCACAAAATGACGAGTATCTAGACTCAATTTTCACCCCTCTATTTATGGCGGATTTCACTATTTTAAAGCCTTCGGACGGACATTTTCTAAATTATGAAGAAAAGTCAAATCTGGACCAACTTTTGAAAACCCATTGGGAAATTTTTGGAGAAATTTGTGCACCAACACCCTTTATGGAACACGTCATTAACACTGGTAGTAAATCTCCAATATTTTCGCCTGCTTATCGACTATCCTTCGCGAAGACTAAAGAGTTAAAGGCAGAAGTTGACCGTATGCTCGATTTGGGAATAGTGGAAGAATGTGAATCTGCTTGGGCATCGCCAGTTGTAATGGTTCCAAAAAGGGATGGAGGCATACGTGTTTGCGTCGACTATCGAAAACTGAATAGTTTTACTGAACCTGATCGTTACCCTTTACCAAGAATGGACGATTTGTTACATGCCGCTAAAAGTACTAAGTTTATGACCACATTGGACCTTCAGAGTGGATATTACCAGATCGCTGTAGCCGAAAAAGATCGCGACAAAACATGTTTCATAACACCATTTGGGTTGTTTAAATTTACAAGGATGCCATTCGGCCTCAGAAATGCTCCTGCCACATTCCAACGTCTTATAGACCGTTTTAAATCTGGCCTGAGTGAAGTATTTATATTTGCCTATTTGGATGATTTAATAATATGTTCGGAAAGCTTTGAAGATCATTTACGAGATTTGGATTTGGTGTTTAAGCGTCTAGCCCAATATAAACTTCGTGTAAACAATTCAAAATGTCGTTTTTGTTGCCGTGAAGTAAAATATCTTGGCCATATTTTAACTCCTGCCGGTATAGCCGTAGATCCAGCAAAAACAGAGGCAATTTCGGAGAAAAGGGAACCCAGAAACTTGAAGGAGTTGATATCTTTTATTCAAACATGCTCATGGTATCGTAAGTTCATATGTAATTACGCTGAAATAGCGAAACCCCTTACAGATTTAACAAAGAAAACTGCTACATGGATTTGGGGAGATAAACAGAGAGTTGCGTTTAATGAATTAAAACAGAGGCTAATATCTCCACCAATACTGAAGCAAGCTCAGGATGGCTTGCCATTTATAATGAAAACGGATGCAAGTTCGTTTGCTCTCGGAGCAGTTTTGATCCAGGGGGAGAAAGGGGATGAACATCCCATAGAATATGTGAGCCGATTGCTTTCTAGTGCTGAAAGAAATTATTCTACCACGGAGAGAGAAGCATTGGCAATTGTTTGGGCCTGCTCAAGATTCAGAGGTTACATCGAAGGAGCAGAAATAATCATGATGACTGACCATCAACCATTGAAATGGCTACTAACCGTCAAGTGTCCTGTCGGTCGTTTAGCCAGATGGGCTTTGCAGGTACAACAATACAACTTTCGAGTAGAATACACTCCAGGAAAATCTAACTCCGTGGCAGACATGTTATCTCGTCCAAGTGGTTTTGATGATGAATCAAATACTGCTCCTCTTTTAAACATCCAAATTGATTTCCCTACCAGAACTCCAGAAGAAGTACGTGCAGAACAAATGAAGGATGAAGCCATAAAACGGGTCATCAATTCATTGGAATCTGAGGATGAAGATTTGAGTCATTGGGCTAATCGAGGATACATTATGAACGAAGGAGTCCTGTATCGATATAATGATGATGAAACCGATGAAGCACAATTTGTTGTTCCTGAGCACGAGCGACCTAAAATTTTAAATACATATCACAATGATAGTACTGCTGGACATTATGGTGTGGAGAGAACCATGCAACGAATCTCTAAGAGATATTTCTGGCCAGGTATGAGGGCAGAAATAACAAAATATGTTAAATCATGCATCGACTGCCAGCGATATAAAGCAACAAACATGAAGCCTGTTGGACTTATGAAGACAACCAGTTCCAACCAACGCTTTGAAGTTCTAGCTGTTGATCTTTTTGGGCCACTGCCTCCAACTGCTGATGGTTATCAGTGGATATTAATTGCCGAAGATGTTGCTTCGCGTTGGACTGAGCTTTTCGCCTTGAAAGAAGCCACTGCCGAAATATGTGCTAAGGTCCTAATAGAAGAGGTATTCCTTCGTTATGGAATCCCAAGAAGGCTTAAAACTGACAATGGAGTCCAGTTCATTTCTGCCATAATGCAGCAAGTAACATTCTGCATGAATATCCAACAACAATTTACCCCAGTGTACCACCCCCAGGCGAATCCAGTTGAACGTAAGAATCGCGATATGAAAGCACAACTGGCTATTCTTGTTCAAGGACATCACAATACTTGGTCCACCCATATAAGTGCAATTAGGTTTGCCATGAATACCGCCAAATGTCAATCCACGGGATTTTCCGCCGCATTTCTGACTTTTGGAAGGGAATTGAGAACATTGGATGACGTACACCACGATTTAAGATCTATAGTAGAAAGTGAAAACTTTGTTCCTCAAATTTCGACATACATGAGCAACTTATCAAAAATCCTTAAAGATTCCATGGAGTGTGAACAAGGAAGACAAGATGCAAACAAGAAAATATATGATTCCCACAGAAGACCGCAGCCACATTTTGATGTCGGAGCCACAGTATTGGTTACTACCCATGTACTAAGCCAAGCGTCAAAAGGAGTAACATCAAAGTTTGTTCCGAAGAGAGACGGTCCCTATGTCATAACAAGGAAAATTGGTTCATCGTCCTATGAAGTAGCTTCTCCTGAAAATATCAACTTTCCACTTGGTACATATCATGCGTCCGCATTGACACTTTATGCTGATGATACTACTAATATTATGCCACAGCCTGTGCATCCCATACGCAAGAGAGGAAGACCAAGGAAGTCCTAAGATGTGTTGTCGTGCTTTCGGACCGAAGCCGCACTCCAAAGGGGGAGATTGTAGCAAGATATTTTATTATTTCTCCATAAAATATTCATAAGAAGAAAAAACATTAGTATAAGTCATTATCATATTATTATCCTATCGTTAATCCTTGTTGTTTTGTTTTGATTCACTGTGCAACATTATTTAGTTTAGACTTTGAACCTTTGCACTGCGTAAATATTTATTGTTTGTAACAAATATTCAAAACAAATTGAGTGAACGAACAAACGCAACAGTTATTGAGTGACTATCGATCACTGATTGAGTGTTAGTTTAACGTTGTTTATGTTGTCTCTTTTATCCTTTAGTTTGCTAACGTAAAGAAAAGCTTTTGTTTGTCAGTTAAGATATTGAGTTAATTTGAATTATATTCGATCAATACTTTTGAAAGCTTTGTTTGGATCGCTATAAAAGGACAATGGTTTTACACAACAGACCTTGATTCTCTTATAGACAATCCATACGGTAAGAAGTAAGTCTTCTTGGAAACATGATAATGTGGCCGGTTGACTTATTCTTCCAAAGCTAATTACATGGAATACTTGGTGAAAGCGATGGCAGTCCCTTGTATTCATGTCTGAGGCATATGGAATAATTGTCAACAATGTAAGATTATTGCTTTAATAAAATATTATAACGTTTTATGTAGAAAACCTTGGTGTGTTTCATTTTAATTGGAAAATATTCAAAGACACACACTAAAACCCGCTACAACACCTAAAAATATATATCTCTAAGCGTGATTTTTTTTCAATATATTTATTTTTTTTTGTGGTTGAATATGGCTTATATATTGTTATAGAAAAAATCATCATTAGCACCCACTGTGCTTCACAATTTCCCACTCACAAAGTGTTCAGCTTCAAGTTCTTATTTCTTAATTTTTGCTTGTCTTGTGTCTTCCCCACTATTGTTCTTTTTTTTTGTGTTTATACTACTCTTATGCATTTTTAATTGTTATTTTTTCAATTATTCATAATTTTTATCTATTTTTCAAATGACGACAACAACAAATTGCAGCAGAAATTGCATAAAACTTTTGTAGCTATGCCGCATTTGCATTTTACACTTGACAGAAAAAAGTCGGATTGTTCGTATGTGTTTGGATTTCTCTTTCCATTCACTGATATCGATTTCTTGCCTAGGTTTTTGATGATAATTCATGCCGAGAGAGTACCCCATTGGGAGGGAACTATCAAAAGAGGCCCTAAAGCACCAGGGCCAGATTTGCTATAGCGAAAAAAAACTTTTTCGGTGCTTCCGTCGTCCGAATACAAACCCAAATCTTTTCTATACAAATGATATAATATTCAAATATCGGGCCTTCTATAAGCAGAAGATTTTTTCAGTTATAGAAAAACCTTTAGATTTCAATAGGCCGGACATCAACAGATGCCATAGGAACCAGGGTTAAAATCCCAGCCGGGCTCAAGCTGAATTTTTGAGTTTTGTTTTTATGCCTTTTTAGGGCGGAGATCATTCATGTAAATGTTTTATTAATTTCTCTTTCGAGATGAGCTACATGATCGGAGTTGCAATGAAAAGCCAGAGAAATACTACATTCCCACCACTATACGACGCGTTTCGCCGTTGGTTAAGCGGCTCATCAGGCATATTGGGCAATGTGGTTTACAAATGTCTTTACGTGATAAGTTGTATTTATGTCGACTATTGTTGCGAAATTGCAAATACGAATTAAATTGAACCGTGTCAAGGTTCGGACATTATGTATATAAAGAAGACAAAATATGCAGTAGATCAGACCGAACTATTCAGGTTTTCAAAGAGGTTCCTCGCGTTTCCTTGTCCAGAAAACTTTTTTGGTATTTTTTAGATATACAATCTTCTACTGATTTGTTATAGCAGTAAAAGATTGTCTTCTATAAACCGGAAAAATCTGCAGGTTATATATGGACGGAAGGGCTTCTCTTCTATCTCGATCGCCAAGTCTTATTCAGATATACTATAGCGAGGAGACCATCTTCAGATTTGAATTGACTGAAGGCGGGAATGATGGCATTATTAAGGTCTTTAGTACAACGATGTCTTCTTTAAGTAACCCCTATATTGAAGACATTTACATATGTTATATCACTTATAGACAGAATAATATAAATATTTCTCAGTTCCTGTATTTTGTGAAAATAGTGTAAAATTGTATTTACTCAGTAGTACATCATTAGTGGCATATTGAAAACTGTCACTTTCTTTTTTTGTTTTCAATTCTTGACTTTGGCACACTATAGAGAATTGTCACTAGATTATATCTGAATGCATACCTACATACCTCTACATACATACATTTTTTAAACCTTCGACAAAGTTCATTGATGTCATTCCTTCACGACACAAAAATACACGTGCCCCATTCTATGGCACGTTCTCAGGTGATGCGAATTTCGTCATTGTTGTTAGCGTTTAATTTTTGCTTGTTATTTTAGTTACCTTGCATAACTTGTGTTCTGTTGCTTTCATTGTTTATTAGATTCGAAAAAGAAAAATGGATTTGCGAGAACACACTCAATACAATATTGTATTTATTAAACGATTTATTTATTATTGTTATAAATATTGAAATTCTCGGCTAAATGGCCTAATAGCTGCGAAAGTATTTATTCAAGAAAGTCCGATTTTTAATAAGTAATTTTTAAATCTGTCTGATTTTTTTTCGAGGGGCTATATACATATTTATGCCTAATAATTTAAATTCGACCGTTTTTCATACGTTGTACATAAAAAAATAAATCGACATATAACCAGTTATCCAAAAAAATAGGCGATCATTTGATTCCTCCACGAAAACCTTTTGTGGGATTTCTCTCGTTTTCAAAAACCCAGGAGGTCCTATAGTAGATTCATGACTTACCTTACAAACGACACCGATCGCATTTTTTAAATATCTTTTTTCCAATCGACTCGAGATATTTCTCAATAATTGTCAAATTGTTTGGGATTCAACGAGAATAAGCCTGTTTTACGATGGAATATCGATTGTATGCTGGTAGAAAAAACCACAAGGCATCAATGTTCTGGGAAACAACGGCAGTTTTAGGTCGAATCTGTGCTGTATGATAATGTTTAATAGCCGTACTAAGATTTAAGTTCATCGATTCAGTCTTGTCGTAATAATCCCCGAAGAGTTACTTCCATTGTTTAACAATATCATTACTCATGTCACTGAAAACAGCACAACACGTGGTCGTACGTAAAAACGACTGAGTACGTTTCCGCTAAAAATGTCAAACTTTCCAATGAAAATGTCAGATGACGCCAGGCAACACTTACGATTGACATAATGGCAATCCCCATTTCGGGAACTCAATACCAAAGTATCTCTAGTGTGTGCGGAGTGTGCGGAGCAATATAGTCGGACGGGGCTGACCATATGATACCCCACATCACTACCACTGAAGTGTAACTTTCTGCGGAAATATATTCCGAGCCTAGACAACATTTGTTGATATTTGCACTCTCTTGGTCGATTAGAGGTCAACGACTCATCTTTCTTACCTTGAACATTTAAATCCTGCGGATCTATTTTCCGAGCCTAGACAATATTTTTCTACATTTTGCACTCTCTTCACCGATTAGAGGTCCAAAACTCTTTTGGTCGATTAGAGGTCAACGACTCATCTTTCTTACCTTGAACATTTAAATCCTGCGGATCCATTTTCCGAGTCTAGACAATATTTTTCTACATTTGCACTCTCTTCACCGATTAGAGGTCCACAACTAAATCATAAAATTGAAATTTTCTTATTTTACACTTATGTCTTGGCTATTTTGACACCCTACATATTGACCGATCATTATCAAACCAACCATTCTCATTCGGTTAATAAATAGTTACTCTAGGCAGACATAGAAAACTGAAAAATACATTTGTAGGTCCATTTCATCCCATATATATCATCTGAAACTACCTTGACCCCAACCGGAACTTAATGTCAAAATACAATATATTTCCGCCCTCTAGTGGGTAATGGGTTACTAAATATTAATAAAAATAACTCCCACATCCTAGTAGATACAATAGTATAATTGATATTAATTTAAAGGCTAACAACTCCTCTTGAATATACTTGGATTATCCGGTCTATGTCCTCAGGTTTTAATCGGGTCTATGTCCTGAGGTGTAAATATATACACCATAGAATGCAAATTGTCATTTTTCACACAAAAGTCTGAGTCAATTTAACCCGCTAAACATTGACCGATTATCATGAAAAGAGCCATGCTTGTACCTTGGTCAGATTCCTTTCTCAGTATCTCAGTGAAAAGCAGACGAAACAAATTTTCGTCCTTTACATCTCCTAAAAATGAATCGGTCTTTAGTTATTATTTTAGTTATTGACGGGCCATAAGAGTATTTTACGCCCAAAGTAACTGTAATTTGAAATTCACAGACATTTTTTAATAGAGGTCGATTTTTTTCACATAGATATTACGCTATATGGTCATTCTTTCTAAGATATTCCCAGCGAAGTTGCCGTAATGTAGAATTTCGGGTTCGTTGTAAAGAAACAAAATCTTTTTTTCAAATTATTGAATATGGATTGTTACTCTGGCATAGCCTCATGTAAAGATTCCGCCCCATTTTTTGTATTTGTATGGCTTTACCAATATTCACGAAATTTGACATTCCGTGTTCTTGGATAGTGATACACATCTTTGCAGAAAAATGTTCGACATAGTTTCATATTTTGACATTTTGACCAATCCAAACTTCTTCCAGGAAAATGTGCAATATAGATCAATCTGCTGTAGTCTGGTGGTAGGTGATGGGGCTGCCATCTATCGTTGCCTAGAAACAACGCATCCTTACATTTCGTGCAGTGGTTAGAGTCCTTGCTTATTTAGTTTTCTTATTTTTCTCTGTGTGTCGAACGTGAACGGATAGGTGTGGAAAACTGCTTATTTGGAATTAAAATTACTGTCAGAGTACATGATTGAGTACTGTCAGAGTACATGATTGGTACTAAATATGGTACAAATTGGATCTATGTGAAGGGATAGGGCTGCGATTCTGAAATTTATGATTTAAACCACAATTTGGACTAACGATTACTATTTGAAAGCAGGATTAAGGTTGTTTTGCATTTATGAGTACGAAAAGAACTTAATATGGTACAATTTTGACTTTGGTACGATTGATGCAGTTTTAGAAATTCCTACTTATGAGTATGGTTTTCTTTTTCTTAGCTTTTTCATAGTAGATTGGGTTTTCCGAGAGTGGACAACTAACCCGACGCCTCAACCCATTTTTTATAGTTCTTATGGGTGAACTCGCGGCACATATTAGCTCACTATTTCATCGGGTGATGAGAATAGCTCCACAGATGGCACCGCGGGGAGGTCAGTGTCCACAATTGAGATGAAAGAGGGACCAAGATAAGCCTGGACTTCGCCATGTTAAAGCCAATCAGAGCCGTTGCTTGGTATCTATCATCCCCTACGCCACCATGTCTGCCATTTCTGCGGACTTGCGCACAAGACCGACGCGCTTGGAAATCTTTTTTAAGCTCGGCTTATGGAACAACCGTGGAACGATGTAGGAATAGAGGTGAAATTAGAATAATAATAAAACAAATTAGTATTGAGTATTTTATATGGAAATATATTATTAATTTGTTTTGAATTCCATATCCGCATACGAAATATACTATATATGGCTTCAAAAGTGAAATCTACCAAAATATCGGCTAATTAAAAATTACAACCTACGTTAAAAAACCCTCTAAATACCTGGGCTTAACTCTAGTTTAGTAAACACGATCACGTTTTTTCTGAAATCCCAAAAAGAGTTCTAAGGCTCATATCA
This sequence comes from Musca vetustissima, assembly GCF_032173495.1. NCBI lineage: Eukaryota > Metazoa > Arthropoda > Insecta > Diptera > Muscidae > Musca > Musca vetustissima. Next base: position 17,520 of record NW_026880585.1, read on the forward strand.
TTTGATCCACAACAGATACAGCCACATGGAAAAGACAAATTGTGGTCTATAATTAGAGTTAAGATTGGAGAGGTACTATAATGGATCCAAGTACGACTTTTAGGGGTCCAAAACCCAGTTTTTTGACTGTACCTCCAAAACGGTTTGAGATAACCCCATCATATCACCACTCAATAGAAAGGTATTTTTATAACCTATATTATATTAACCGGATCGGTAGAACCGGATATAATCGGGTACTCGTACCCGAACTTCCGGGTCAAATAACCGGGTACGTCCCCAAGAAAAAAAGATATCCCCATAATTTTGGTAAAAATACCTACCTCCGGAAAAAATTCAGAAAAATCTGATCGTTTTTACTAAACTAGAGTTGTTCCAATACCTGTTTATATTCTTTTAAACTAAATGCAACACTTGCATTGCAACATTGTAATGACAAGTTTGTTTGTAAGGTTATGAGGTTGACTATTGTTTCCTCTGCCCTGTAAAAAACCAAAACTCCAACAAACTGCAACATAGCAAATGCCTCACATAGTAGCCATTATATTGCCACCATTATATTTTATGTTCACCTCCTTTTTTTGCTATATTCGTCATAAAACAAATAATGAACACAGTAGAGAGGAAGAGGAAGATTCCTAAAGGAGTTAACTACCAACTATTATGTTCGACACCATTAAGGCAACATTGTATTGGGTCAATAAAGTTGGAAATTTACTTTATCACTTTATTACTTATCCTCCTATTAAATGCAATCAAAATAGAGCTATTGTGAGGGAAAACTTTTTTATGTCGGATTTTTTAAAGAATAAATCGTTTATTTGATTTTTTGTAATAAAAAGAAAATCAAATATCGTAAACTCCCCTAAAAAAAAGTAGGTTATTCTAAAAACTCGCTCTCAATATTTACTCTCGCTTACTATTTTCCCTTTCAGGATCACTTGATAATTTCACCACCACAACGTTTACCCATTGGGAGATCAATGTGATAAGTGTATGTTTTTCCAATGAAAACCTAGTCTCCCTCTATGTTTCATCCTTTGAAAAAAGGGATTCTCAAATAACAGCTGTTTTTATAAGGGTTTGATGATAGAATGAAAATATGTGTGCGTTTTTCCTCCTTATCATCCTGGGTTCCTTTTCTACGCCTGTCAAATTTTTGTCACATAAATAAAATACAAGATGTGGGTCGACCTTTGACCCAGCAGTATAACCGGATGTGTAACATGTTTAGATGTAGAAAAAAACCTTTTTAATTCCTTGTTGTTTTTGTTGTTTGAATTACAATAATTACAATTTTAGAGAGTTTCTGTTAATTTCGAAGCATGTGAGCCTTTAATTAGAAAAATCATCAGAAAAATGTTTAAATAAGCGTTTGAAAATTAAATATTTCTGAAGGGTATTTCGGATGCTATTACATCGCAGTTCACAATACAGAGCTCTCAGGATAAATTAGTGATGTTTTAAATAAAACCGAAGAACAGCTGAGAATGTTACTGTCGTGGCCTAAAGTATTGAGAACCCCAGACCTGTCTGTTTCTCGAAATGGATTCTTTGGAATTGGGCATTTCACCGTATTTTCTATGGCTACTATCTAAATTTGACCCATTTAGGGGTCGAAAGACTTAATGCTTATTTTGAGGAGCCTATTCATCCTCAACGTGTCACTGTTTTTTCAATATAGGACCATTCTTCGATACTTTTGATGGCCCACGGTACATTTCCAGAGATCAACGGGACGAACTGGGCATACAAATAAATGCGAGCCCTGATTGCTTGATACACATTTAGGATGACTGACCATCCTTGTGGGCAGGGTCTTCTCAGCTTCGGCAACCGTTGGAGGTTGATAGTTAATGACACGATTTGGTTCATGCTCATTGTCAGTTTGCTGGTCTGAATGTGAACAGTTCTCAGCGAAGCAGATAGTGACAATCGGCCGATGTCAGATCGAATGACTTCCTGGACGTCGTTGCTATATCGATTGTTGTCCTTCCGGATTTGTCAATGGGATTTATCCTGATTGGAATGCGTGGGTAGCACTGTCGGTTCAGCAACACATTATGTTTCTGTACTGAAAGTAGTAGTATTTACACATTCGGTTGCGGTATGTAGGACATTATTCTGTGTGGTTTGAAGCATCTGGGCTTCTTTTTTCAGTGCTGCGGCGTGTGGAGGATATCAAAAATGACTTCTATTATTTTAGGATTCTGGACCGTTGAAATGGTCCAGCCTCTGATTGATATACTTAGTTGCCGCTTGATCTCCTTTGCCCACGATGTGAAAATATTGGATCTTGTTTTTGATGGAGAAATCTGCAAGCATCTACCTTGAAAGAATGTGGCAACCGAAGATAAGTAGAAGTAGATTTTGTCTTCGATTTCAGTTATCGACAATTGTCGGTAATTCTGTCGTTAAAGAATAATTGTACGCTCTATCGGTTGTTGTCCTTTCGGATTTGTCAATGGAATTTATCCTGAACTACTATATGCTGATTGGAATGCGTGGGTAGCACAGCATGCAGGAACTGTCGGGTCAACAACACATTATGTTTCTGTACTGAAAGTATCCTTGCCTCCTGCAGATGATCCACACTAGTCATATTAACACATCCGGTTGCGGTATATAGGACATTCTGTGTGGTTTGAAGCATCTGGACTTCAGTTTTCAGTGCTGCGGCGTGCCTGGAGAATGTCAGGAGGATATCAATGGTGACTCCTATTATTTTAGGATTCTGGACCGTTGGAATGGTCCTGCCTCTGATTGATATACTTAGTTGCCGCTTGACCTCCTTTGCCCACGATGTGAAAATAGTGGCTGTTGTTTTTGATGGAAAAATTTGCAAGCATCTACCTTGAAAGAATGTGGCAACCGAAGATAAATAGAAGTAGATTTTGTCTTCGATTTCAGTTATCGACAATTGTCGGTAATTTTGTCGTTAAACAGCTACAGAATAGCACTACGGGTCAAAGGCTTTGGACAGATCCAATCCCACAATAATTGTATGCTCGGTTGGTCCTATCTTGTTGAGGCTTTTGACAATGTGATTAACGACATCTGTGAACGCTGTGATGGTACTGTGTGATTTTCTAAAGCCATGCGTATGTTGTTCAGCTTTAGTGACAGAAGGGAGATTTGTCAATGTAAATTTCCCCGACTAGCTGATTTGGATAAAGGGATAATTCTCGCCATCTTCCAAACCTCCGGTATCATTGACTGATTGAGGGAAGGAGTCAGGATGTGCGCACTAAATAGCACTTTGCTGCTGGGCCAATATGTTTGAGCATGACCATCAAGATGCCGCCAGGCCCTTAGGCTTTAGATGTTTTGATAAATTATCCATAAAATATGGAATGTTGTCTTTTAAAATTATAAAAGTGTTCTTGCCGATTTTATACATTTTAATACGGGTCCTTGTTTTGACATAATTGCATATAAGTTTAGTGACCGATTTTTTTATACTTTGAAGGTCAACATTTTGCAACCGAAACGGTGGTAATTTTTTTGTTTCAGAGGGTAAAATACTTCAAAGCAGAAAATTTTCCATACCGAATTATACAACTTCGGTTGAAATGAAGCTGACTGCACTTCGAAACCGAAAATGTTTAATTATGTCCATGTTTTTATAGATCCTTCTCTTCCTAGCCTCATTTCAACCGAAGTTATATGATTCGGAATTCCGGCTTATTGTAGCACAAATAACATCCTGGGGGAATATTTTAAACATAGACCCATTATTACCACCATCTCACCTTCTCGGTACTTTTTAAGGCCCATTCGGCCCTTTTACGAGAAAGCGATTTAGTCATTTTCGTCTTTTGCGATTAGAAAATTGAATTACAACTTGAAAGTGTTTCCACAGCGAGCACTGTGTCTTCCGTCTCAACTATTTCTCTACATTTTTCAACAACAGCTGCTTTCGATTTCCAAACCAAACAAAGGGTGAACAAAATTTTGCTCTGGAACACACAGAACGTCTGAATTGAATTAACACATAATTGAAGACTTTGCTTGTGGTCCCCTCATTTCCAGCTAAATGCATTTGTCACCAGCTCAGGAGTAACTCTGTTGTGCGCACCCCCTACAAAGATCGTTGCAAGTAAAAACAGGCGACCAACACTTGTTAATTGATTTCCTTCTCCATGGCTATATACCACCAGCAGAGGGCGACCTAATGCTCTGTCTTTCGTCTATCACATTTACACTATTTTTCTTTTACTTTCTGTGTCACTCTGTCACTTTTATGTGGCATAAAAGAGGGATGGAAAATGCTCTTTAAAGTGGTGTTAATTTATTCTAATTGTACGCGCTTGTGATCACCATGCGATGTCTAATGTTCACTATCTCGTCTTTAATTCGATTGACCGAGTTGAGAAGTGAATTTTTAAGTACAACGAAAATTTCCATACTATTTTCTAAGAAGAAGATTAGGTTTCTTTGAACATAAGGATACAATTAGAATAATTTATAGAAGACATTCCAGGTAAATTCTAAAAACAGAAAGTATTTGATAGTCTAGAGACAGAAGGACTTTCATTGAAAAAAAATTCTTCTAAAAGTCGTCTATAAAAAGAAGGAGACTAAATAGGTAATTCTAGAGGTATTTATATACGGAAGACCTTTCAAAGGTTTTCTATAAACAAAAAATCTTCTATGGACAGAGACCCTTCGAGAAGCCATTCAACATTCCTTTCCTTTCAGAGGCCTGGGTAAAAACAGAAATCTTTCTAGTTAACTTCTATAGACAAGGCCTTTTAACGGTCTCTATAAGAAGAAGTCTTCCCAAAGATATTTAATATACAAGGAACTTCTTAGAGAGCAATGTGAATATACAAGGGTATTACAGGGTTTTTTTTTAAGCTGGAAATGAAGGGATCACAAGCAAAGACTTCAATTATGTGTTAATTCATATTCAGGCATTCTATTTTCCTCAGCAAAAAGGTGTTTACCCTTTTGATTGGTTTGGAAATCGAAAGCAGCTGTTGTTGAAAATTTTGAAGAAATAGTTGGGACGGAAGACACAGTTCTCGCTGTGGATATTTGAAAAATCTTCTGAAACAATCCCATACCAGCTTCAGATTCGACGGAAAGAAGCAAATACCGACCCTCCACCATGAGGAATCAAGAACACAGCTGGGGCGATACTTTGGAGCTATAGTAAAAATGTCATAGCTTCATTTATTTCTACAAAAACGAAGGTTTTGGTGCAGCCACATCCTCCTGTAGAGATAAAGAAGAAAGCCTGGTGACAGATACAGACAGCGTGTTGAGGATCTGGAAGGAGCATTTTGAAAAGCTTCTGGTATCAAATAGTAGTGGTGAAGAGGATTCCCCAGAACCAATAATAGACAACGGTATAGAGTGTATACCATCTAGTCATGATGAGGTCAGAATAGCAATCAATCGGCAGTCAAAATAGCAATAAAGCAGCAGGTGCCGATTGGTTGCCAGCCGAACTATTCAAGACTGGTGGTCAGATCAGGAGCATGCACCAGCTGATAAGTACAATTTGGCTGGAGGAATGCATGCCCAACGATTGGAACATCAGCATCCTGTGTTCCGTGCACAAAAATGGAGACAAGACGATATGTGCCAACTATAGAGGAATAAGTCTCCTTCTTATCACCTATAGACCAATGTTCTTATCAAAAATAGACCAATGTTTTGTAATTTTTTATGAAGAGTTCTTTAGCCTCCAAAAACCTGAAAAGCCCCTTTGTTTGGAACATCAGCCTTGGGCTATCGAAATTACGAAAATTTGCCGGGATTATGGACACTATTTCAATTTGTGTGGTGTATGCCAGAACATATACCAATACTGAGAGTTTTCGGCGAAGAAGTGTTTTGCCCAGAATTGGGAATTCCATATTAAAACCCCTTCGGTTGAAAATAGGCCTTGGACTATCATAATTACAGAAAATCGAAAATGTAAATTTCCGAGAATAAATGGTATAGCTAATGGTTCATTCGACGGCGATATACACCGTCAACGCAAATATCTTTCGGAGAATTTTTCTCTCAAACACTCCAAGATATGCCTCATCTGCTTGCGTAAGTACCCATGCTTCAAATCCATATAACAGCACGGGTAGTATCAGCGTCTTGTAAAGTGTAAGTTTGGTCAGGCAGGAGGTGGACTTGCTTTTGAGTTGCTTACTCAGACCATAGTAGTATCTGTTGGCCAACACTATCCTTCTCCAAGTTTCAAAACTGAGGTAATTAGTTTTATTTATGGCGGTACCAAATTATATAAAATGTCGAAGCTGTAGTTTTAAAGTTCTACAGTTGCTCCGAGTCTACTGGACGTCTCGGGCGAACATTTAATATAACTTAAATCGTTCGGGGCTTCCAAAAGAATAGACCCTCAGGTTGAGCTGGGACGTTAAATTGTCTGACATCTTCAAAATACCTAATAGTGGGGTTACTGTTATATCGGGACTAACCAAACCGGGGATCGATAATTATAATACCCAATTAGAACCCCAAAATACAAATTTAAAGCCAGTTCGTTTGAAAATCGCACCCAAACTCCTAAAAATACCCAAGGAAGGGAGGAACTGTTGGGTCCACATAAGTCAGATTTGCTATATACTGAGAACACAGTGTGTTGCATCCCCAAATAACCGAAAATTGGGCGGAACCCTTATAGGGGGGATAAACCAAAACATGGCCTGATTCTATTCCATTTTCAATACTAAACTCTTACGAATAGTAGCAACCTACGTGCAAGATTTCAGAGCTCTTTAATAAATATTAATATTCATTCCAACTTATGACGATACCTTGTGTCCACACATTTGTCTCCTACTGTAACCCTGTCTCGACTTGAGTGAAAATTTTAGAATTTCCAATCGCTATTTATTATGGGTGCTATTGACTCAAAACCAAAAAAAGTCAACGACGACGCCAAATGCATCGTAACACACCCGTAGCATATGTAACCACTACTGGCCAGAGAGATTACAACCATTGATGCACGTACGACATTTATTAGTGCCACGATGTGCGGCACGCATAGGGGACGATGACGGCGACGACACACAACGTGCAACTGTGAAGAGAGTCACATAGTCTGAATTGGAGATGTTGTTTATTTTTTAATGTTGTTGTTATTGGTTTAGCTGTTATTGTCCTCTATAAACTCTTCTTCTTTTCCATGTCTGCTTCTTCGTCTTCTTCGATGTTGTCGTCTTGGTGTTATGAGCAAGTTTATTTTTATCATCAGCATCGATACGAAAACAAAACACCACCAGCACCAAATTACCGTTCATTCAAACCCATTACAACATGTTTGGTATTGTTTATCTATTGTGGTCGATGATGAGAATGGTATTTATTGGTCGGTCGGTGGGTCTTTCTCTCTTTCTCATTTTCTGAATTTTACAACAAACAATATGTTGTCAATTTGTTTGTTTTTTGTTGTGTTTTTGGAAAAGTGTTTTATTTTATGTTCGTATATTTTTTCATAATTATGGGTGTACGTGAGCACCATGCAACCAACCATCCGACTAGTCCAAAACAAATCCTCTTTTCCGATACACAACGATGAATGCCACTCACATAAATCGGATATCGGAAAATTCGGTTTTTTGTTTATTAATTTCTATGGATGTGGTTGTTGTTGCCAGCTTCATATTGCAGCTGTATGTATGTAGTTTTGTCAGTTGTTAATTTTCATGTTTTTGTTGTTGTTGTTTTGTTGCTTATCAACAACAACATGAACCAGTTTACCTTGCATTTACTAGTAGTTTTTTTTTTATTTTTTGATTGCTCGTTTTTCCTTCACGTTTTTCCACTCGAATTGTGTGGCACGATATTCATTATTTTCGTTGAATATTTTTTTAGGTGCGTTTTCTCAATTTTTATGGCTTGCAATGAAATCATAGTAAATAAACGAGTTTCGTTTTTTTTTATTTTAATATTTATTTGTCTTTTTCCTGTTTGGCTGCTGTTCGTTCGGTCGCTTAAATTGGCCTTTGTCTCTTTGTTGTTGAGGAAAAAGTTCTGACGCCACCTTTTTTGGTTCTCTTGTCTGTGGTGATTTTCCCGACAAATTACTGTGAAGGGGAAACAATAGTTTCTATCGATTTCACCACACTTTCCCCATCAACCTTTGATAGTTAACATCATTTACACAAGGGGAACCTTGGGGTGCACAGTGGTTGGAAGTACAGAAATATTGTTGACTAGCACTAGAAATTGGTAGAAATTTCCAAAACATAATACACACCCCAATAAAACATCACAACATTGATCCTAACTCCACATGTCAAGATTCCAGCTCTATCGGTTTACCTAAATCCCAAATTGGTACCATTTAGTACAAATTAGTAATAATTTCCAAAACTTTCTACATAGTCCAATCCTATATCCCAACAGTGATCCTAACTTCATATTTCAAGATTCTAGCTCTATCGGTTGACTGAGATTATTTCGGAGATTTTATTCTCATACACTCCAAGAGCTGCCTCATCTGCTTGTGCAAGTACCCACACTTCAGATCCACATAACGCCACGGGTAGTATCAACTTCGCGTTGTTACCATCAGCATGGTCTTCTCGCCATTTACTGCCAGACGCACTTTACAAACTTTACAATCGATGTCATCGGCGTAGGCGAGTAACATATGTTGTGCCATTTATGTTCACATTTTCCTCTCGTATGACCTTTTCCAGTAGGATGTTAAAAAGGTCACACTAGATGCTGTCGCCTTGTCAGAATCCTCGTTGGATATTAATGGACTGCGGAAGCTCCTTTCCAACTTTACATGCTGACCTTGTGCCAGTTAGCCGTTAGACTGCATAGCCGTATTAAGTTTGCAGAAATGCCGAACGCAGACATGGCTTTAAATATCTCTGAACGAATAGACCTCTGTCGAATAAGTTTTATAGTCGACGAATAGAGAAATGTGTCAATGTGGTTTTCGTGTCTTTTCCAGGATTTGGCGCAGAGTGAAAATCTGGTCAATGGTGGATTTGCCAGGTCTGAAGCCTCATTGATATGGTCCACTAATGTCATTTACCATTGGCTTCAGTCGTTCACAGAGCACGTTGGATAGCACATTATATGCGATTGGAAAAACACTTATTCCTCTATAGTTGGCACATATCGTATTGTCTCATTTTCTCTGCACGGGACACAGGATGCTGAGGTTCCAATCATTGGGCATGCTTTCCTCTAGCCAAATTGTACTAATCAGCTGGTGCATGGTCCTTACCAGCATTCCAGATCCTCCACATACTGTCTGCATCTGTCACTAGACTTCCTTCATCTCTACAGGAGGATGTGCCTGCGCCAAAGCCTTCGGTTAGGTGTTTATCTCGTTGGTAAAATTTCCGGACTTTATTCTGACTCCTGTACATCTCGATTTAATCACACTCATGTTTTTCTTGTTCTTTCTTATTGCTTTCTTCAAATTTCCGTGTTCTGATAGATCGCACCTTTTCTGCTACATTAAGACGAGTGCAAACCTTGGCTGCTACAAGTTAGTGGTCCGCAACGATATTCACTCCTCGGATCGATCGAACATCTAAAACTCTGGATGAATGCCTTCCCTCTATTACAACATGACGATTTGATTTCTCGTTTTTTTATCGAGAGAAATCCAGATGACTTTGTGTATATCGTAAAATATGTCTTTGGTCTGTTCATATTTATCTTCGGCCGGAGCATGGGCGCAAATGAGACTGATCTAGAATAACTTTGCTTTTATGCGGATTATAGTAATTCGCCCATATTCTCCTGTTAACCATAAATCCGCAGCCAAATTGAAATTTATTCGTTTCATGGCAGCTTTAATACATGTAGTAATTCGCCCATATTCTCCTATTAACCATAAATCCGCAGCCAAATTTAAATTAATTCGTTTCATGACAGCTATAATACAGGGCGTAATCACCTGATTTACTTACGCCAGTCCCTTTCCATCTTTGCTTTTTCATAGTAGGAACAAGCCGAGTGTGGGCAACTAACCTGACGCCTGTAATTGTTGAGGTGGCAGCCTCTGGTCGGAGTCCATCTCCGAGTCAATCCGGTACAAAGAACCAGCCGCCCCAAGATATTGGGAGTATCGTTCGACAGCCTTTTCAAGTCGTCCGCGCATGTCACTGCTTTATGCGATAAGCTGAGAAGTAGGAACAAGGTGCTCAAGTCGCTAGCCGACAGCACTTGGGGCGCTGACAAAGAAACCTTGTTGACCTCTTATAAAGCAATAGGCCGGTCAGTGGTAAGCTATGCGGCGCCAGTGTGGTTCGCGAATGTTAGTGATACGCAGTGGAAGAATATCCAGACCTGCCAGAACGCTGCCCTGTGAACTGCAACAGGGTGTTTCCATCTTTCCTGTTTCCATTACTCCAGTGGACCATCTTCATGAGGAGACGTCACAATTATATGTTGTCGATGCAGTACTGGCTTGGGTGTTATCGCCAGGAACCTCCCTGCCATAGCCTTATGGACAGGACTCCTCCACCCAGACACGTCAGGAAAGATCTTCATGATCTAGAGAGAGAGGTCCAAAGGTACAAGCGTGAACCCCTAGATCAAGAAGCCTATCAAGCAGGTCTGAATGGTATTCACACGGATGCAGTCGCTCAGGCAGTAGAGCAATATCGAGTGAATACCATAATTGGAGAACAGCCCCCAGGCAAACACGTTTAGTCTTAGCTCAACTAAGATCAGGATGGTACAACCGCCTCAATTCATATTGGGCAAGAATTGACGGCTCGATACCTAACACATGTCCGGCATGTAGACTAGGACCACACGACACTTTGCACCTCTTCAATTGCCCAGCTAAGCCTACTCATCTATCGCCGAATTCACTTTGGACACAACCCGCTGAAATTGCACCATTCTTGAATTTGGAGATAGATGAAGCAGAACGAGACGATGAATGACAAACGACATGCATTCTGTTGCTACAGCAACAACAACCCATTTTTATAGTACTTATAAGTGAACTCGCGGCTCAGCTCACTATTTCAACGGATGATGAAAATAGCTACCCCTGGTGACACCGCGGGGAGGTCAGTGTCCAGAATTGAGATGAAAGAGGGACCTAGATAAACCTGGGCTTCGCCATGTTAAATCTATCATCCCCTACGTCACAAAACTTTGCAAACGCAAATATTATGGTCCAATTTTAACATCTCATATGGAGCGAACGGAATATAAAATTGCATCGAAACTTTATACATCGCAATATGTTTACCTTACCTAGATTATGTCCGAAGATAGGACCCGCAGGTCAACTTCTTCTGGTACCTCCCCCACAGCGTCAGTATTTACTAAATTTGTTAATCCAATATCGAACGAATTGATTGTCCAATTTGGTCCAAACTTTGTGATTTGTCCTACTTTTACCAAACCTAGATCCAGATTAATCCGAGAAATATACAACAGTAAAAACTGCTAAAAAAAAACAATAATCACATTGCCTACATGTCCAATTCCCTATAAAATACATTTCAAAAGATACATTATTGTGTAAATATGATACACTTGTACCGTTGCTTCTAATTGTGCTATTTATTCTCACATGACTGTGTAGTAAATTCCATCCACTGTGCATTTTAATTACTCAACAAATACCCCCTTATTATTTCCACCACATATTACTTCCCCTAAAATACAATTTCCCCTCCCTATGCTCAAAGCTAAATTGTTCAACATATTTCAATGAAATTGATTATTCCACTCAACAGAGGTGAATTGTCTAACAAGAGAGAGAGAATGCCATACTACTCTCTCTCTCTTTATGTATCTTTTTGCGTCGTTCATATTTTCTTCTGTTGTGTTGTATTGTTTTCTTTTTTTTTTGTTTAATTGGTTCACCTCGCAATTCAACCTCATTTCCATTGAAACACGCCAAAGAATCACTTTTCCTCTTTGTCACTGTGTGAGTGTGTGCGCGTATTTGTGAGATAGATAGAGAGTATCTGTGTGTTATACTTGTTTATGCTTTGTGTATTTGTTGTTGGTTTCTTTGTTGTCTACATATGGTGAATGTGTTGTGTTGTTGAGATGAATATTTTTTGTTTTTTTCTTCTTCTGCTCAATCCCAACATGTTTGGGTTTGGTGCTATAATGAGAAAATAGTTGTCGGGATTTTTTCGTAAATTATTGTAAAATTTGGCACTTCCCTTTTTATTATTCTCTTTATGGATTTTTCGACTAAATGTGAAACAACGATGGCAGAAAGTGGAAGAGACCAGTAAATCAGTTGTGAGTTTTTTTCAAGTTTTTTGATTTATGCCGCTTTCTCAAAACATAACTGTTCGCTGCTGCTTCTTCATGAAATTAAAACTACTTGACCAGTTCAGTTCCACTTTTGAAAAATTGTGTATTAAAATAAAAAAAAACAGGTGCAATTCAAGCATTTCAAATTTTTGTATTTCCTTATTGCTATTTTTGTTTAGCTTTCAAGAAGATCTATAAAAAAATAAACATTCGTTTTCTTTGTGTGCATACCGGAAATCTGAGGTTAAAATACGATTAAAAAAATAAAATAAAAAGTTGATTAAACCCCCTAGTTAGGTGATGCTTCAAAAAACTTCCCCAACTTCGAGAACTACCAGAGGCTTGGATCTGTTAAAGAATATTTTTACAGGGCCCATCCAAGGCGTGGATTTATTAAAGAATATTTTTTGCAGGGCCCATCCAAGGCGTGGATTTATTAAAGAATATTTTTTGCAGGGCCCATCCAAGGCGTGGATTTATTAAAGAATATTTTTTCAGGGCCCATCAAAGGCTTGAATTTATTAAAGAATATTTTTTCAGGGCCCATCCAAGGCGTGGATTTATTAAAGAATATTTTTTCAGTGCCCATCCAAGGCGTGGATTTATTAAAGAATATTTTTTCAGGGCCCATCCAAGCCGTGGATTTATTAACGAATATTTTTTCAGGGCCCATCCAAGGCGTGGATTTATTAAAGAATATTTTTTTAGGGCCCATCCAAGGCGTGGATTTATTAAAGAATATTTTTTCAGGGCCCATCCAAGTCGTGGATTTATTAAAGAATATTTTTTCAGGGCCCATCCAAGGCGTGGATTTATTAAAGAATATTTTTTCTAATACATTTTGTACTAATAATTCCCCCACAATCTGGCAACCCATCGTTTTGATAAACAAAACATTATTGACCACACAAAGAAGTCACAGATACTTTGAAGGTATCTATGTATGCACTATCATGGATATGCATACAAACACACACCTTTGTTTTTACCGAATAAGAGGAAGCAGCAGCAGAAGCCAGTACATAACAAAGACTTAACAAACGGACAGATTTGACAGACAGTTATACAAGGAACAGGACGATAAAAGAGCAAAGAACCTTGGACGGACTGACTAACAAAAGAGCAGCAACAAACAAAGATCCACCATGGTGGGTAATCGAATTGGAAACACCAACCCAACTAGCGCTGCTAGAATGGAAATCTTCCTGGTCATCTTCTTTGCTATGGAAAATAAAATGCATAGGTAAAATGAAACAAAGAACAAACGATGTGAAAGAAAGAACAACAAAGGAAAAAAAAGAACGGGAAATATAGAGATAGAGTTAATGAACTTAAAAACAAAATAAAAACAGCAACAACAACAAAAAGTTGAATATTGCCGAAAACAAGAACAAGAATTTTCAGATGACACAGCAGCCACAGACGGTCATCAGGCGGATGGATAAAAAAGATAACATAAACATACAATAATAACAAAGATAACAACAGAAAACGGTGACAGTAAAGAGGTAACCTCTTAGTCAACATCATCAGAATCTGAAGCGACAGCAACAACATCAGCGGATAGTAAACAGGAAAAATATGCACAGAAAGGAAAGAGAATAAAATCGGAAAAGGGTATTACCACAAGGTTAAGTGCAAAAACCAACAAAACATATGGGAAGTTTAAAAAAAGTAAGGGTTAAGTTCGGCCTGATGGAACTTGTTATACCCTACACTATTAGTTGGACATTGAAACTGCCTTTAATCGGATGGGACCTTTAAGATTAATTGATCCACGCCTTGTATGAATCATTGAAAAAATATTCTTAAATAATCCATGATGGAAAAAATATTAATTGATCCACGCCTTGTATGAATCATTGAAAAAATATTCTTAAATAAATCCACGTCGTGGATGGTCTTTGAAAAAATATTCTTAAATAAATCCACGTCGTGGATGGTCTTTGAAAAAATATTCTTAAATAAATCCACGTCGTGGATGGTCTTTGAAAAACTATTCTTTAATAAATCCACGTCGTGGATGGTCTTTGAAAAACTATTCTTTAATAAATCCTCGTCGTGGATGGTCTTTGAAAAACTATTCTTTAATAAATCCACGCCTCTTCTAGTCCTTGAAAAACTATTCTTTAATAAATCCACGCCTCTTCTAGTCCTTGAAAAACTATTCTTTAATAAATCCACGCCTCTTCTAGTCCTTGAAAAACTATTCTTTAATAAATCCACGCCTCTTCTAGTCCTTGAAAAACTATTCTTTAATAAATCCACGCCTCTTCTAGTCCTTGAAAAACTATTCTTTAATAAATCCACGCCTCTTCTAGTCCTTGAAAAACTATTCTTTAATAAATCCACGCCTCTTCTAGTCCTTGAAAAACTATTCTTTAATAAATCCACGCCTCTTCTAGTCCTTGAAAAACTATTCTTTAATAAATCCACGCCTCTTCTAGTCCTTGAAAAACTATTCTTTAATAAATCCACGCCTCTTCTAGTCCTTGAAAAACTATTCTTTAATAAATCCACGCCTCTTCTAGTCCTTGAAAAACTATTCTTTAATAAATCCACGCCTCTTCTAGTCCTTGAAAAACTATTCTTTAATAAATCCACGCCTCTTCTAGTCCTTGAAAAACTATTCTTTAATAAATCCACGCCTCTTCTAGTCCTTGAAAAACTATTCTTTAATAAATCCACGCCTCTTCTAGTCCTTGAAAAACTATTCTTTAATAAATCCACGCCTCTTCTAGTCCTTGAAAA
>NW_026880586.1:0-32665 GCF_032173495.1 Musca vetustissima
TCGATTTTCCGTGCAAGTCTCAGTGACAATGGGGACTCTGTGTAGAAAACGCCATATTCCGCAAAAACTAAAATGGATGCAGTATGGAGACCCACATCAATTGAAAGGTCTCGAAATGTACTTTCAGAATATATACACCTTATACCGAAAAACAAACCTTCGCCTAACGGATTTTCTCGATTTTCATTGCAAGTCTCAGTGACAGTGGGGACTCTGGGTAGAAAACGCCATATTGCGCAAAAACTAAAATGGACGCAGTATGGAGACCCACATCAATTGAAAGGTCTCAAAACGTACTTTCAGAATATATACACCTTATACCGAAGAAAAAACTTTGCTAAACGGATTTTCTCGATTTTCCAGTGACAATGGGGAGTCTGTGTAGAAAACGCCATGTTGTGGAAAAAAGTGGGGACTTTGTGTATGGAATATACACACCATATGCCGGAAAACAAACCTTCGCCTAACGGATTTTCTCGATTTTGGTTGCAAGTCTCAGTGACAGTGGGGACTCTGGGTAGAAAACGCCATATTGCGCAAAAACTAAAATGGATGCAGTATGGAGACCCACATCAGTTGAAAGGTCTCGAAATGTACTTTCAGAATATATACACCCTATGCCGAAAAACAAACCTTCGCCTAACGGATTTTCTCGATTTTGGTTGCAAGTCTCAGTGACAGTGGGGACTCTGTGTAGAAAACGCCATATTGCGCAAAAACTAAAATGGATGCAGTATGGAGACCCACATCAGTTGAAAGGTCTCGAAATGTACTTTCAGAATATATACACCATATGCCGGAAAACAAACCTTCGCCTAACGGATTTTCTCGATTTTGGTTGCAAGTCTCAGTGACAGTGGGGACTCTGTGTAGAAAACGCCATATTGCGCATGTACTTTCAGAATATACACACCATATGCCGGAAAACAAACCTTCGCCTAACGGATTTTCTCGATTTTTGTTGCAAGTCTCAGTGACAGTGGGGACTCTGTGTAGAAAACGCCATATTGCGCAAAAACTAAAATGGATGCAGTATGGAGACCCACATCAATTGAAAGGTCTCAAAATGTACTTTCAGAATATACACACCATATTCCGAAAAACAAACCTTCGCCTAACGGATTTTCTCGATTTTCATTGCAAGTCTCAGTGACAGTGGGGACTCTGGGTAGAAAACGCCATATTGCGCAAAAACTAAAATGGATGCAGTATGGAGACCCACATCAATTGAAAGGTCTCGAAATGTACTTTCAGAATATACACACCATATGCCGGAAAACAAACCTTCGCCTAACGGATTTTCTCGATTTTGGTTGATTTTCTTGATTTTCATTGCAAGTCTCAGTGACAGTGGGGACTCTGGGTAGAAAACGCCATATTGCGCAAAAACTAAAATGGATGCAGTATTGATACGCACATCAATTGAAAGGTCTCGAAATGTACTTTCAGAATATACACACCATATGCCAAAAAACAAACTTTCGCCAAACGGATTTTATCGATTTTCCGTGCAAGTCTCAGTGACAATGGGGACTCTGTGTAGAAAACGCCATATTCCGCAAAAACTAAAATGGATGCAGTATGGAGACCCACATCAATTGAAAGGTCTCGAAATGTACTTTCAGAATATATACACCTTATGCCGAAAAACAAACCTTCGCCTAACGGATTTTCTCGATTTTCATTGCAAGTCTCAGTGACAGTGGGGACTCTGGGTAGAAAACGCCATATTGCGCAAAAACTAAAATGGATGCAGTATGGAGACCCACATCAATTGAAAGGTCTCAAAACGTTCTTTCAGAATATATACACCTTATACCGAAGAAAAAACTTTGCTAAACGGATTTTCTCGATTTTCCAGTGACAATGGGGAGTCTGTGTAGAAAACGCCATGTTGTTGAAAAAAGTGGGGACTCTGTGTAGAAAACGCCATATTGCGCAAAAACTAAAATGGATGCAGTATGGAGACACACATCAATTGAAAGGTCTCAAAATGTACTTTCAGAATATACACACCATATGCCGGAAAACAAACCTTCGCCTAACGGATTTTCTCGATTTTGGTTGCAAGTCTCAGTGACAGTGGGGACTCTGGGTAGAAAACGCCATATTGCGCAAAAACTAAAATGGATGCAGTATGGAGACCCACATCAATTGAAAGGTCTCGAAATGTACTTTCAGAATATATACACCCTATGCCGAAAAACAAACCTTCGCCTAACGGATTTTCTCGATTTTGGTTGCAAGTCTCAGTGACAGTGGGGACTCTGTGTAGAAAACGCCATATTGCGCAAAAACTAAAATGGATGCAGTATGGAGACCCACATCAATTGAAAGGTCTCGAAATGTACTTTCAGAATATATACACCATATGCCGAAAAACAAACCTTCGCCTAACGGATTTTCTCGATTTTGGTTGCAAGTCTCAGTGACAGTGGGGACTCTGTGTAGAAAACGCCATATTGCGCAAAAACTAAAATGGATGCAGTATTGATACCCACATCAATTGAAAGGTCTCGAAATGTACTTTCAGAATATATACACCATATGCCGAAAAAAACAAACGGATTTTCTCGATTTTTGTTGCAAGTCTCAGTGACAGTGGGGACTCTGGGGACGCCATATTTTCTCGATTTTCCTTGCAAGTCTCAGTGAAAGTGGGGACTCTGTGTAGAAAACGCCATATTGCGCAAAAACTAAAATGGATGCAGTATTGAGACCCACATCAATTGAAAGGTCTCAAAATGTACTTTCAGAATATACACACCATATGCCGGAAAACAAACCTTCGCCTAACGGATTTTCTCGATTTTGGTTGCAAGTCTCAGTGACAGTGGGGACTCTGGGTAGAAAACGCCATATTGCGCAAAAACTAAAATGGATGCAGTATTGATACGCACATCAATTGAAAGGTCTCGAAATGTACTTTCAGAATATACACACCATATGCCAAAAAACAAACTTTCGCCAAACGGATTTTATCGATTTTCCGTGCAAGTCTCAGTGACAATGGGGACTCTGTGTAGAAAACGCCATATTCCGCAAAAACTAAAATGGATGCAGTATGGAGACCCACATCAATTGAAAGGTCTCGAAATGTACTTTCAGAATATATACACTCTATGCCGAAACGCCTAACGGATTTTCTCGATTTTCATTGCAAGTCTCAGTGACAGTGGGGACTCTGGGTAGAAAACGCAATATTGCGCAAAAACTAAAATGGATGCAGTATGGAGACCCACATGTACTTTCAGAATATATACACCCTATGCCGAAAAACAAACCTTCGCCTAACGGATTTTCTCTGTGTAGAAAACGCCATATTGCGCAATAACTAAAATGGATGCAGTATTGATACGCACATCAATTGAAAGGTCTCGAAATGTACTTTCAGAATATACACACCATACTTTCGCCTAACGGACTTCTCGATTTTCCTTGCAAGTCTCAGTGACAGTGGGGACTCTGTGTAGAAAACGCCATATTGCGCAAAAACTAAAATGGATGCAGTATTGATACCCACATCAATTGAAAGGTCTCGAAATGTACTTTCAGAATATATACACCATATGCCGGAAAACAAACCTTCGCCTAACGGATTTTCTCGATTTTGGTTGCAAGTCTCAGTGACAGTGGGGACTCTGGGTAGAAAACGCCATATTGCGCAAAAACTAAAATGGATGCAGTATTGATACGCACATCAATTGAAAGGTCTCGAAATGTACTTTCAGAATATATACACCCTATGCCGAAAACAAACTTTCGCCTAACGGATTTTCTCGATTTTCCTTGCAAGTCTCAGTGACAGTGGGGACTCTGGGTAGAAAACGCCATATTGCGCAAAAACTAAAATGGATGCAGTATTGATACGCACATCAATTGCGCAAAAACTAAAACGGATGCAGTATTGATACCCACATCAATTGAAAGGTCTTGAAATGTACTTTCAGAATATATACAAACTTTGCTAAACGGATTTTCTCGATTTTCCTTGCAAGTCTCAGTGACAGTGGGGACTCTGTGTAGAAAACGCCATATTGCGCAAAAACTAAAACGGAAAACAAACCTTCGCCTAACGGATTTTCTCGATTTTGGTTGCAAGTCTCAGTGACAGTGGGGACTCTGGGTAGAAAACGCCATATTGCGCAAAAACTAAAATGGATGCAGTATTGAGACCCACATCACTTGAAAGGTCTCGAAATGTACTTTCAGAATATATACACCTTATACCGAAAACAAACCTTCGCCTAACGGATTTTCTCGATTTTCCATTGCAAGTCTCAGTGACAGTGGGGACTCTGTGTAGAAAACGCCATATAGCGCAAAAACTAAAATGGATGCAGTATGGAGACCCACATCAATTGAAAGGTCTCGAAATGTACTTTCAGAATATACACACCATATGCCGGAAAACAAACCTTCGCCTAACGGATTTTCTCGATTTTCATTGCAAGTCTCAGTGACAGTGGGGACTCTGGGTAGAAAACGCCATATTGCGAAAAAAGGTCTCGAAACGTACTTTCAGAATATATACACCTTATACCGAATAAAAAACTTTGCTAAACGGATTTTCTCGATTTTCCAGTGACAATGGGGAGTCTGTGTAGAAAACGCCATGTTGTGGAAAAAAGTGGGGACTCTGTGTAGAAAACGCCATATTGCGCAAAAACTAAAATGGATGCAGTATGGATACCCACATCAATTGAAAGGTCTCGAAATGTACTTTCAGAATATATACACCCTATGCCGGAAAACAAACCTTCGCCTAACGGATTTTCTCGATTTTCCTTGCAAGTCTCAGTGACAGTGGGGACTCTGTGTAGAAAACGCCATATTGCGCAAAAACTAAAATGGATGCAGTATGGAGACCCACATCAATTGAAAGGTCTCGAAATGTACTTTCAGAATATACACACCATATGCCGGAAAACAAACCTTCGCCTAACGGATTTTCTCGATTTTGGTTGCAAGTCTCAGTGACAGTGGGGACTCTGTGTAGAAAACGCCATATTGCGCAAAAACTAAAATGGATGCAGTATTGATACCCACATCAATTGAAAGGTCTCGAAACGTACTTTCAGAATATATACACCTTATACCGAAGAAAAAACTTTGCTAAACGGATTTTCTCGATTTTCCAGTGACAATGGGGAGTCTGTGTAGAAAACGCCATGTTGTGGAAAAAAGTGGGGACTCTGTGTAGAAAACGCCATATTGCGCAAAAACTAAAATGGATGCAGTATGGAGACCCACATCAATTGAAAGGTCTCGAAATGTACTTTCAGAATATACACACCATATGCCGGAAAACAAACCTTCGCCTAACGGATTTTCTCGATTTTGGTTGCAAGTCTCAGTGACAGTGGGGACTCTGGGTAGAAAACGCCATATTGCGCAAAAACTAAAATGGATGCAGTATGGAGACCCACATCAATTGAAAGGTCTCGAAATGTACTTTCAGAATATACACGATTCTGTGTAGAAAACGCCATATAGCGCAAAAACTAAAATGGATGCAGTATGGAGACCCACATCAATTGAAAGGTCTCGGAATGTACTTTCAGAATATATACACCTTATACCGAAAAACAAACCTTCATTGCAAGTCTCAGTGACAGTGGGGACTCTGTGTAGAAAACGCCATATAGCGCAAAAACTAAAATGGATGCAGTATGAAGACCCACATCAATTGAAAGGTCTCGAAACGTACTTTCAGAATATATACACCTTATACCGAAGAAAAAACTTTGCTAAAAGGATTTTCTCGATTTTCCAGTGACAATGGGGAGTCTGTGTCATGTTGTGGAAAAAAGTGGGGACTCTGTGTAGAAAACGCCATATTGCGCAAAAACTAAAATGGATGCAGTATTGATACCCACATCAATTATAAGGTCTCAAAATGTACTTTCAGAATATACACACCATATGCCGGAAAACAAACCTTCGCCTAACGGATTTTCTCGATTTTGGTTGCAAGTCTCTGGGTAGAAAACGCCATATTGCGCAAAAACTAAAATGGATGCAGTATTGATACCCACACCAATTGAAAGGTCTCAGTGACAGTGGGGACTCTGGGTAGAAAACGCCATATTGCGCAAAAACTAAAATGGATGCAGTATGAAGACCCACATCAATTGAAAGGTCTCGAAACGTACTTTCAGAATATATACACCTTATACCGAAGAAAAAACTTTGCTAAACGGATTTTCTCGATTTTCCAGTGACAATGGGGGGTCTGTGTAGAAAACGCCATGTTGTGGAAAAAAGTGGGGACTCTGTGTAGAAAACGCCATATTGCGCAAAAACTAAAATGGATGCAGTATGGAGACCCACATCAATTGAAAGGTCTCGAAATGTACTTTCAGAATATACACACCATATGCCGGAAAACAAACCTTCGCCTAACGGATTTTCTCGATTTTCCTTGCAAGTCTCAGTGACAGTGGGGACTCTGGGTAGAAAACGCCATATTGCGCAAAAACTAAAATGGATGCAGTATGGAGACCCACATCAATTGAAAGGTCTCGAAACGTACTTTCAGAATATATACACCTTATACCGAAGTAAAAACTTTGCTAAACGGATTTTCTCGATTTTCCAGTGACAATGGGGAGTCTGTGTAGAAAACGCCATGTTGTGGAAAAAAGTGGGGACTCTGTGTAGAAAACGCCATATTGCGCAAAAACTAAAATGGATGCAGTATGGAGACCCACATCAATTGAAAGGTCTCGAAATGTACTTTCAGAATATATACACCCTATGCCGGAAAACAAACCTTCGCCTAACGGATTTTCTCGATTTTCCTTGCAAGTCTCAGTGACAGTGGCGACTCTGTGTACAAAACGCCATATTGCGCAAAAACTAAAATGGATGCAGTATGGAGACCCACATTAATTGAAAGGTCTCGAAATGTACTTTCAGAATATACACACCATATGCCGGAAAACAAACCTTCGCCTAACGGATTTTCTCGATTTTGGTTGCAAGTCTCAGTGACAGTGGGGACTCTGTGTAGAAAACGCCATATTGCGCAAAAACTAAAATGGATGCAGGATCAATTGAAAGGTCTCGAAACGTACTTTCAGAATATATACACCTTATACCGAAGAAAAAACTTTGCTAAACGGATTTTCTCGATTTTCCAGTGACAATGGGGAGTCTGTGTAGAAAACGCCATGTTGTGGAAAAAAGTGGGGACTCTGTGTAGAAAACGCCATATTGCGCAAAAACTAAAATGGATGCAGTATGGAGACCCACATCAATTGAAAGGTCTCGAAATGTACTTTCAGAATATATACACCCTATGCCGGAAAACAAACCTTCGCCTAACGGATTTTCTCGATTTTCCTTGCAAGTCTCAGTGACAGTGGCGACTCTGTGTACAAAACGCCATATTGCGCAAAAACTAAAATGGATGCAGTATGGAGACCCACATCAATTGAAAGGTCTCGAAATGTACTTTCAGAATATACACACCATATGCCGGAAAACAAACCTTCGCCTAACGGATTTTCTCGATTTGGTTGCAAGTCTCAGTGACAGTGGGGACTCTGGGTAGAAAACGCCATATTGCGCAAAAACTAAAATGGATGCAGGATCAATTGAAAGGTCTCGAAACGTACTTTCAGAATATATACACCTTATACCGAAGAAAAAACTTTGCTAAACGGATTTTCTCGATTTTCCAGTGACAATGGGGAGTCTGTGTAGAAAACGCCATGTTGTGGAAAAAAGTGGGGACTCTGTGTAGAAAACGCCATATTGCGCAAAACCTAAAATGGATGCAGTATTGATACGCACATCAATTGAAAGGTCTCGAAATGTACTTTCAGAATATACACACCATATGCCGGAAAACAAACCTTCGCCTAACGGATTGTCTCGATTTTCCTTGCAAGGATGCAGTATGGAGACCCACATCAATTGAAAGGTCTCGAAATGTTCTTTCAGAATATACACACCATATGCCGGAAAACAAACCTTCGCCTAACGGATTTTCTCGATTTTGGTTGCAAGTCTCAGTGACAGTGGGGACTCTGGGTAGAAAACGCCATATTGCGCAAAAACTAAAATGGATGCAGTATGGAGACCCACATCAATTGAAAGGTCTCGAAATGTACTTTCAGAATATACACACCTTATACCGGAAAACAAACCTTCGCCTATCGGATTTTCTCGATTTTGGTTGCAAGTATCAGTGACAGTGGGGACTCTGGGTAGAAAACGCCATATTGCGCAAAAACTAAAATGGATGCAGTATTGGTACCCACATCAATTGAAAGGTCTCGAAACGTACTTTCAGAATATATACACCCTAAAAAAACTAAAATGGATGCAGTATTGATACCCACATCAATTATAAGGTCTCAAAATGTACTTTCAGAATATACACACCATATGCCGGAAAACAAACCTTCGCCTAACGGATTTTCTCGATTTTGGTTGCAAGTCTCTGGGTAGAAAACGCCATATTGCGCAAAAACTAAAATGGATGCAGTATTGATACCCACACCAATTGAAAGGTCTTGGAATGTACTTTCAGAATATATACACCTTAAACCGAAAAACAACTTTGCTAAACGGATTTTCTCGATTTTCCAGTGACAATGGGGAGTCTGTGTAGAAAACGCCATGTTGTGGGACTCTGTGTAGAAAACGCCATATAGCGCAAAAACTAAAATGAGACCCACATCAATTGAAAGGTCTCGAAATGTACTTTCAGAATATACACACCTATGCCGGAAAACAAACCTTCGCCTAACGGATTTTCTCGATTTTGGTTGCAAGTCTCAGTGACAGTGGGGACTCTGGGTAGAAAACGCCATATTGCGCAAAAACTAAAATGGATGCAGTATGGATTTTCCTTGCAAGTCTCAGTGACAGTGGCGATTCTGTGTAGAAAACGCCATATAGCGCAAAAACTAAAATGGATGCAGTATGGAGACCCACATCAATTGAAAGGTCTCGAAATGTACTTTCAGAATATATACACCTTATACCGAAAAACAAACCTTCGCCTAACGGATTTTCTCGATTTTCAAGTGACAATGGGGAGTCTGTGTAGAAAACGCCATGTTGTGGAAAAAAGTGGGGACTCTGTGTAGAAAACGCCATATAGCGCAAAAACTAAAATGGATGCAGTATGAAGACCCACATCAATTGAAAGGTCTCGAAACGTACTTTCAGAATATATACACCTTATACCGAAGAAAAAACTTTGCTAAACGGATTTTCTCGATTTTCCAGTGACAATGGGGAGTCTGTGTAGAAAACGCCATGTTGTGGAAAAAAGTGGGGACTCTGTGTAGAAAACGCCATATTGCGCAAAAACTAAAATGGATGCAGTATTGATACGCACATCAATTGAAAGGTCTCGAAATGTACTTTCAGAATATATACACCATATTCCGAAAAACAAACCTTCGCCTAACGGATTTTCTCGATTTTCATTGCAAGTCTCAGTGACAGTGGCGACTCTGGGTAGAAAACGCCATATTGCGCAGAAAACGCCATATTGTGGAAAAAAGTGGGGTCTCTGTGTAGAAAACGCCATATTGCGCAAAAACTAAAATGGATGCAGTATGGAGACCCACATCAGTTGAAAGGTCTCGAATTTCAGAATATATACACCTTATACCGAAGAAAAAACTTTGCTAAACGGATTTTCTCGATTTTCCTTGCAAGTCTCAGTGACAGTGGGGACTCTGTGTAGAAAACGCCATATTGCGCAAAAACTAAAATGGATGCAGTATGAATATATACACCCTAGAAAAACAAACCCACATCAAGTCTCAGTGACAGTGGGGAGTAGAAAACGCCATATTGCGCAAAAACTAAAACGGATGCAGTATTGATACCCACATCAATTGAAAGGTCTTGAAATGTACTTTCAGAATATATACACCATATGCCGGATTTTCTCGATTTTCCAGTGACAATGGGGAGTCTGTGTAGAAAACGCCATGTTGTGGAAAAAAGTGGGGACTCTGTGTAGAAAACGCCATATTGCGCAAAAACTAAAATGGATGCAGTATTGATACGCACATCAATTGAAAGGTCTCGAAATGTACTTTCAGAATATACACACCATATGCCGAAAAACAAACCTTCGCCTAACGGATTTTCTCGATTTCCATTGCAAGTCTCAGTGACAGTGGGGACTCTGTGTAGAAAACGCCATATTGCGCAAAAACTAAAATGGATGCAGTATTGATACCCACATCAGTTGAAAGGTCTCGAAATGTACTTTCAGAATATATACACCTTATACCGAAGAAAAAACTTTGCTAAACGGATTTTCTCGATTTTCCAGTGACAATGGGGAGTCTGTGTAGAAAACGCCATGTTGTGGAAAAAAGTGGGGACTCTGTGTAGAAAACGCCATATAGCGCAAAAACTAAAATGGATGCAGTATGGAGACCCACATCAATTGAAAGGTCTCGAAATGTACTTTCAGAATATACACACCATATGCCGGAAAACAAACCTTCGCCTAACGGATTTTCTCGATTTTGGTTGCAAGTCTCAGTGACAGTGGGGACTCTGGGTAGAAAACGCCATATTGCGCAAAAACTAAAATGGATGCAGTATGAAGACCCACATCAATTGAAAGGTCTCGAAACGTACTTTCAGAATATATACACCTTATACCGAAGAAAAAACTTTGCTAAAAGGATTTTCTTGCTAAACGGAAAACGCCATATTGCGCAAAAACTAAAATGGATGCAGTATGGAGACCCACATCAATTGAAAGGTCTCGAAATGTACTTTCAGAATATACACACCATATGCCGGAAAACAAACCTTCGCCTAACGGATTTTCTCGATTTTCCTTGCAAGTCTCAGTGACAGTGGGGACTCTGGGTAGAAAACGCCATATTGCGCAAAAACTAAAATGGATGCAGTATGGAGACCCACATCAATTGAAAGGTCTCGAAACGTACTTTCAGAATATATACACCTTATACCGAATAAAAAACTTTGCTAAACGGATTTTCTCGATTTTCCAGTGACAATGGGGAGTCTGTGTAGAAAACGCCATGTTGTGGAAAAAAGTGGGGACTCTGTGTAGCAAACGCCATATTGCGCAAAAACTAAAATGGATGCAGTATGGAGACCCACATCAATTGAAAGGTCTCGAAATGTACTTTCAGAATATATACACCCTATGCCGGAAAACAAACCTTCGCCTAACGGATTTTCTCGATTTTCCTTGCAAGTCTCAGTGACAGTGGGGACTCTGTGTACAAAACGCCATATTGCGCAAAAACTAAAATGGATGCAGTATGGAGACCCACATCAGTTGAAAGGTCTCGAAATGTACTTTCAGAATATACACACCATATGCCGGAAAACAAACCTTCGCCTAACGGATTTTCTCGATTTTGGTTGCAAGTCTCAGTGACAGTGGGGACTCTGTGTAGAAAACGCCATATTGCGCAAAAACTAAAATGGATGCAGGATCAATTGAAAGGTCTCGAAACGTACTTTCAGAATATATACACCTTATACCGAAGAAAAAACTTTGCTAAACGGATTTTCTCGATTTTCCAGTGACAATGGGGAGTCTGTGTAGAAAACGCCATGTTGTGGAAAAAAGTGGGGACTCTGTGTAGAAAACGCCATATTGCGCAAAAACTAAAATGGATGCAGTATGGAGACCCA
Source organism: Musca vetustissima (assembly GCF_032173495.1). Classification (NCBI taxonomy): domain Eukaryota; kingdom Metazoa; phylum Arthropoda; class Insecta; order Diptera; family Muscidae; genus Musca; species Musca vetustissima. Next base: position 11,665 of record NW_026880586.1, read on the forward strand.
CATCAATTGAACAATTGAAAGGTCTCGAAATGTTCTTTCAGAATATACACACCATATGCCGGAAAACAAACCTTCGCCTAACGGATTTTCTCGATTTTGGTTGCAAGTCTCAGTGACAGTGGGGACTCTGGGTAGAAAACGCCATATTGCGCAAAAACTAAAATGGATGCAGTATGGAGACCCACATCAATTGAAAGGTCTCGAAATGTACTTTCAGAATATACACACCTTATACCGGAAAACAAACCTTCGCCTATCGGATTTTCTCGATTTTGGTTGCAAGTCTCAGTGACAGTGGGGACTCTGGGTAGAAAACGCCATATTGCGCAAAAACTAAAATGGATGCAGTATTGGTACCCACATCAATTGAAAGGTCTCGAAACGTACTTTCAGAATATATACACCTTATACCGAAGAAAAAACTTTACTAAACGGATTTTCTCGATTTTCCAGTGACAATGGGGAGTCTGTGTAGAAAACGCCATGTTGTGGAAAAAAGTGGGGACTCTGTGTAGAAAACGCCATATTGCGCAAAACCTAAAATGGATGCAGTATTGATACGCACATCAATTGAAAGGTCTCGAAATGTACTTTCAGAATATACACACCATATGCCGGAAAACAAACCTTCGCCTAACGGATTTTCTCGATTTTCCTTGCAAGTCTCAGTGACAGTGGCGATTCTGTGTAGAAAACGCCATAGTGCGCAAAAACTAAAATGGACGCAGTATGGAGACCCACATCAATTGAAAGGTCTCGAAACGTACTTTCAGAATATATACACCTTATACCGAAGAAAAAACTTTGCTAAACGGATTTTCTCGATTTTCCAGTGACAATGGGGAGTCTGTGTAGAAAACGCCATGTTGTGGAAAAAAGTGGGGACTCTGTGTAGAAAACGCCATATTGCGCAAAAACTAAAATGGATGCAGTATTGATACGCACATCAATTAAAAGGATGCAGTATTGATACCCACATCAATTGAAAGGTCTCGAAATGTACTTTCAGAATATACACACCATATGCCGGAAAACAAACCTTCGCCTAACGGATTTTCTCGATTTTGGTTGCAAGTCTCAGTGACAGTGGGGACTCTATACACCTTATACCGAAGAAAAAACTTTGCTAAACGGATTTTCTCGATTTTCCAGTGACAATGGGGAGTCTGTGTAGAAAACGCCATATCGCCATATTGGTTGCAAGTCTCAGTGACAGTGGGGACTCTGGGTAGAAAACGCCATATTGCGCAAAAACTAAAATGGATGCAGTATGGAGACCCACATCAATTGAAAGGTCTCGAAACGTACTTTCAGAATATATACACCTTATACCGAATAAAAAACTTTGCTAAACGGATTTTCTCGATTTTCCAGTGACAATGGGGAGTCTGTGTAGAAAACGCCATGTTGTGGAAAAAAGTGGGGACTCTGTGTAGCAAACGCCATATTGCGCAAAAACTAAAATGGATGCAGTATGGAGACCCACATCAATTGAAAGGTCTCGAAATGTACTTTCAGAATATATACACCCTATGCCGGAAAACAAACCTTCGCCTAACGGATTTTCTCGATTTTCCTTGCAAGTCTCAGTGACAGTGGCGACTCTGTGTAGAAAACGCCATATTGCGCAAAAACTAAAATGGATGCAGTATGGAGACCCACATCAATTGAAAGGTCTCGAAATGTACTTTCAGAATATACACACCATATGCCGGAAAACAAACCTTCGCCTAACGGATTTTCTCGATTTTGGTTGCAAGTCTCAGTGACAGTGGGGACTCTGTGTAGAAAACGCCATATTGCGCAAAAACTAAAATGGATGCAGGAGACCCACATCAATTGAAAGGTCTCGAAACGTACTTTCAGAATATATACACCTTATACCGAAGAAAAAACTTTGCTAAACGGATTTTCTCGATTTTCCAGTGACAATGGGGAGTCTGTGTAGAAAACGCAATGTTGTGGAAAAAAGTGGGGACTCTGTGTAGAAAACGCCATATTGCGCAAAAACTAAAATGGATGCAGTATTGATACGCACATCAATTAAAAGGTCTCGAAATGTACTTTCAGAATATATACACCCTAAAAAAACTAAAATGGATGCAGTATTGATACCCACATCAATTATAAGGTCTCAAAATGTACTTTCAGAATATACACACCATATGCCGGAAAACAAACCTTCGCCTAACGGATTTTCTCGATTTTGGTTGCAAGTCTCAGTGACAGTGGGGACTCTGGGTAGAAAACGCCATATTGCGCAAAAACTAAAATGGATGCAGTATTGATACCCACATCAATTGAAAGGTCTTGGAATGTACTTTCAGAATATATACACCTTAAACCGAAAAACAAACCTTCGCCTAACGGATTTTCTCGATTTTCATTGCAAGTCTCAGTGACAGTGGGGACTCTGGGTAGAAAACGCCATATTGCGCAAAAACTAAAATGGATGCAGTATGAAGACCCACATCAATTGAAAGGTCTCGAAACGTACTTTCAGAATATATACACCTTATACCGAAGAAAAAACTTTGCTAAACGGATTTTCTCGATTTTCCAGTGACAATGGGGGTCTGTGTAGAAAACGCCATGTTGTGGAAAAAAGTGGGGACTCTGTGTAGAAAACGCCATATTGCGCAAAAACTAAAATGGATGCAGTATTGAGACCCACATCAATTGAAAGGTCTCGAAATGTACTTTCAGAATATACACACCATATGCCGGAAAACAAACCTTCGCCTAACGGATTTTCTCGATTTTGGGTGCAAGTCTCAGTGACAGTGGCGACTCTGTGTAGAAAACGCCATATTGCGCAAAAACTAAAATGGATGCAGTATGGAGACCCACATCAATTGAAAGGTCTCGAAATGTACTTTCAGAATATACACACCATATGCCGGAAAACAAACCTTCGCCTAACGGATTTTCTCGATTTTGGTTGCAAGTCTCAGTGACAGTGGGGACCCTGGGTAGAAAACGCCATATTGCGCAAAAACTAAAATGGATGCAGTATGGAGACCCACATCAATTGAAAGGTCTCGAAACGTACTTTCAGAATATATACACCTTATACCGAAGAAAAAACTTTGCTAAACGGATTTTCTCGATTTTCCAGTGACAATGGGGAGTCTGTGTAGAAAACGCCATGTTGTGGAAAAAAGTGGGGACTCTGTGTAGAAAACGCCATATTGCGCAAAAACTAAAATGGATGCAGTATTGATACGCACATCAATTGAAAGGTCTCGAAATGTACTTTCAGAATATACACACCATATGCCGGAAAACAAACCTTCGCCTAACGGATTTTCTCGATTTTGGTTGCAAGTCTCAGTGACCCACATCAATTGAAAGGTCTCGAAATGTTCTTTCAGAATATACACACCATATGCCGGAAAACAAAAATTCGCCTAACGGATTTTCTCGATTTTGGTTGCAAGTCTCAGTGAAAGTGGGGACTCTGGGTAGAAAACGCCATATTGCGCAAAAACTAAAATGGATGCAGTATGGAGAATATCAGAATATACACACCTTATACCGGAAAACAAACCTTCGCCTAACGGATTTTCTCGATTTTGGTTGCAAGTATCAGTGACAGTGGGGACTCTGGGTAGAAAACGCCATATTGCGCAAAAACTAAAATGGATGCAGTATTGATACCCACATCAATTGAAAGGTCTCGACTCTGTGTAGAAAACGCCATATAGCGCAAAAACTAAAATGGATGCAGTATGGAGACCCACATCAATTGAAAGGTCTCGGAATGTACTTTCAGAATATATACACCTTATACCGAAAAACAAACCTTCGCCTAACGGATTTTCTCGATTTTCATTGCAAGTCTCAGTGACAGTGGGGACTCTGTGTAGAAAACGCCATATAGCGCAAAAACTAAAATGGATGCAGTATGAAGACCCACATCAATTGAAAGGTCTCGAAACGTACTTTCAGAATATATACACCTTATACCGAAGAAAAAACTTTGCTAAACGGATTTTCTCGATTTTCCAGTGACAATGGGGAGTCTGTGTAGAAAACGCCATGTTGTGGAAAAAAGTGGGGACTCTGTGTAGAAAACGCCATATTGCGCAAAAACTAAAATGGATGCAGTATTGATACGCACATCAATTAAAAGGTCTCGAAATGTACTTTCAGAATATATACACCCTATGCCGAAAAACAAACTTTGCTAACGGATTTTCTCGATTTTCATTGCAAGTCTCAGTGACAGTGGGGACTCTGTGTAGAAAACGCCATATTGTACTTTCAGAATATATACACCTTATACCGAAGAAAAAACTTTGCTAAACGGATTTTCTCGATTTTCCGTGCAAGTCTCAGTGAAAGTGGGGACTCTGTGTAGAAAACGCCATATTGCGCAAAAACTAAAATGGATGCAGTATTGATACCCACATCAATTGAAAGGTCTCGAAATGTACTTTCAGAATATATACACCATATGCCGAAAAACAAACCTTCGCCTAACGGATTTTCTCGATTTTCATTGCAAGTCTCAGTGACAGTGGGGACTCTGTGTAGAAAACGCCATATTGCGCAAAAACTAAAATGGATGCAGTATTGATACCCACATCAATTGAAAGGTCACGAAATGTACTTTCAGAATATATACACCATATACCGAAAAACAAACCTTCGCCTAACGGATTTTCTCGATTTTCCTTGCAAGTCTCAGTGACAGTGGGGACTCTGTGTAGAAAACGCCATATTGCGGAAAACAAACCTTCGCCTAACGGATTTTCTCGATTTTCCTTGCAAGTCTCAGTGACAGTGGGGACTCTGTGTAGAAAACGCCATATTGCGCAAAAACTAAAATGGATGCAGTATTGATACCCACATCAATTGAAAGGTCTCGAAATGTACTTTCAGAATATATACACCTTATACCGAAGAAACAAACCTTCGCCTAACGGGATTTTCCTTTTTGACTCGAATATAGCGCAAAAACTAAAATGGATGCAGTATGAAGACCCACATCAATTGAAAGGTCTCGGAATGTACTTTCAGAATATATACACCTTATACCGAAAAACAAACCTTCGCCTAACGGATTTTCTCGATTTTCATTGCAAGTCTCAGTGACAGTGGGGACTCTGTGTAGAAAACGCCATATAGCGCAAAAACTAAAATGGATGCAGTATGAAGACCCACATCAATTGAAAGGTCTCGAAACGTACTTTCAGATATATATACACCTTATACCGAAGAAAAAACTTTGCTAAACGGATTTTCTCGATTTTCCAGTGACAATGGGGAGTCTGTGTAGAAAACGCCATGTTGTGGAAAAAAGTGGGGACTCTGTGTAGAAAACGCCATATTGCGCAAAAACTAAAATGGATGCAGTATTGATACCCACATCAATTGAAAGGTCTCGAAATGTACTTTCAGAATATATACACCCTATACCGAAAAACAAACTTTGCCTAACGGACTTTCTCGATTTTCCGCCATGTTGTGGGAAAAAGTGGGGACTCTGTGTAGAAAACGCCATATTGCGCAAAAACTAAAATGGATGCAGTATTGATACCCACATCAATTGAAAGGTCTCGAAATGTACTTTCAGAATATACACACCATATGCCGGAAAACAAACCTTCGCCTAACGGATTTTCTCGATTTTGGTTGCAAGTCTCAGTGACAGTGGGGACTCTGTGTAGAAAACGCCATATTGCGCAAAAACTAAAATGGATGCAGTATTGATACCCACATCAATTGAAAGGTCATGAAATGTACTTTCAGAATATATACACCATATGCCGAAAAACAAACTTTCGCCTAACGGATTTTCTCGATTTTGGTTGCAAGTCTCAGTGACAGTGGGAACTCTGTGTAGAAAACGCCATATTGCGCAAAAACTAAAATGGATGCAGTATGGAGACCCACATCAATTGAAAGGTCTCGAAATGTACTTTCAGAATATACACACCTTATACCGAAGAAAAAACTTCGCCTAACGGACTTTCTCGATTTTCCTTGCAAGTCTCAGTGACAGTGGGGACTCTGTGTAGAAAACGCCATATTGCGCAAAAACTAAAATGGATGCAGTATTGATACCCACATCAATTGAAAGGTCTCGTTCTTTCAGAATATATACACCTTATTTTCTCGATTTTCCTTGCAAGTCTCAGTGACAGTGGCGATTCTGTGTAGAAAACGCCATATAGCGCAAAAACTAAAATGGATGCAGTATGGAGACCCACATCAATTGAAAGGTCTCGGAATGTACTTTCAGAATATATACACCTTATACCGAAAAACAAACCTTCGCCTAACGGATTTTCTCGATTTTCATTGCAAGTCTCAGTGACAGTGGGGACTCTGTGTAGAAAACGCCATATAGCGCAAAAACTAAAATGGATGCAGTATGAAGACCCACATCAATTGAAAGGTCTCGAAACGTACTTTCAGAATATATACACCTTATACCGAAGAAAAAACTTTGCTAAACGGATTTTCTCGATTTTCTCGATTTTCCTGTGACAATGGGGAGTCTGTGTAGAAAACGCCATGTTGTGGAAAAAAGTGGGGACTCTGTGTAGAAAACGCCATATTGCGCAAAAACTAAAATGGATGCAGTATTGATACGCACATCAATTAAAAGGTCTCGAAATGTACTTTCAGAATATATACACCCTATGCCGAAAAACAAACTTTCGCCTAACGGACTTTCTCGATTTTCCTTGCAAGTCTCAGTGACAGTGGGGACTCTGTGTAGAAAACGCCATATTGCGCAAAAACTAAAATGGATGCAGTATTGATACCCACATCAATTGAAAGGTCTCGAAATGTACTTTCAGAATATACACACCATATGCCGGAAAACAAACCTTCGCCTAACGGATTTTCTCGATTTTGGTTGCAAGTCTCAGTGACAGTGGGGACTCTGGGTAGAAAACGCCATATTGCGCAAAAACTAAAATGGATGCAGTATTGATACCCACATCAATTGAAAGGTCTCGAAACGTACTTTCAGAATATATACACCTTATACCGAAGAAAAAACTTTGCTAAACGGATTTTCTCGATTTTCCAGTGACAATGAAAACGCCATATTGCGCAAAAACAAAAATGGATGCAGTATTGATACCCACATCAATTAAAAGGTCACGAAATGTACTTTCAGAATATACACACCATATGCCGGAAAACAAACCTTCGCCTAACGGATTTTCTCGATTTTGGTTGCAAGTCTCAGTGACAGTGGGGACTCTGTGTAGAAAACGCCATATTGCGCAAAAACTAAAATGGATGCAGTATTGATACCCACATCAATTGAAAGGTCTCGAAATGTACTTTCAGAATATATACACCTTATACCGAAAAAAAAACTTTGCCTAACGGATTTTCTCGATTTTCATTGCAAGTCTCAGTGACAGTGGGGACTCTGTGTAGAAAACGCCATATAGCGCAAAAACTAAAATGGATGCAGTATGAAGACCCACATCAATTGAAAGGTCTCGAAACGTACTTTCAGAATATATACACCTTATACCGAAGAAAAAACTTTGCTAAACGGATTTTCTCGATTTTCCAGTGACAATGGGGAGTCTGTGTAGAAAACGCCATGTTGTGAAAAAAGTGGGGACTCTGTGTAGAAAACGCCATATTGCGCAAAAACTAAAATGGATGCAGTATTGATACGCACATCAATTGAAAGGTCTCGAAATGTACTTTCAGAATATATACACCCTATGCCGAAAAACAAACTTTCGCCTAACGGACTTTCTCGATTTTCCTTGCAAGTCTCAGTGACAGTGGGGACTCTGTGTAGAAAACGCCATATTGCGCAAAAACTAAAATGGATGCAGTATTGATACCCACATCAATTGAAAGGTCTCGAAATGTACTTTCAGAATATATACACCATATGCCGAAAACAAACCTTCGCCTAACGGATTTTCTCGATTTTGGTTGCAAGTCTCAGTGACAGTGGGGACTCTGTAGAAAACGCCATATTGCGCAAAAACTAAAATGGATGCAGTATTGATACCCACATCAATTGAAAGGTCTCGAAATGTACTTTCAGAATATACACACCATATGCCGGAAAACAAACCTTCGCCTAACGGATTTTCTCGATTTTGGTTGCAAGTCTCAGTGACAGTGGGGACTCTGGGTAGAAAACGCCATATTGCGCAAAAACTAAAATGGATGCAGTATGGAGACCCACATCAATTGAAAGGTCTCGAAATGTACTTTCAGAATATATACACCTTATACCGAAGAAAAAACTTTGCTAAACGGATTTTCTCGATTTTCCAGTGACAATGGGGAGTCTGTGTAGAAAACGCCATGTTGTGGAAAAAAGTGGGGACTCTGTGTAGAAACCGCCGCCATATTGCGCAAAAACTAAAATGGATGCAGTATGGAGACCCACATCAATTGAAAGGTCTCAAAATGTACTGTCAGAATATACACACCATATTCCGAAAAACAAACCTTCGCCTAACGGATTTTCTCGATTTTCATTGCAAGTCTCAGTGACAGTGGGGACTCTGGGTAGAAAACGCCATATTGCGCAAAAACTAAAATGGATGCAGTATGGAGACCCACATCAATTGAAAGGTCTCGAAATGTACTTTCAGAATATATACACCTTATACCGAAGAAAAAACTTTGCTAACGGATTTTCTCGATTTTCCAGTGACAATGGGGAGTCTGTGTAGAAAACGCCATGTTGTGGAAAAAAGTGGGGACTCTGTGTAGAAAACGCCATATTGCGCAAAAACTAAAATGGATGCAGTATGGAGACCCACATCAATTGAAAGGTCTCAAAATGTACTGTCAGAATATACACACCATATTCCGAAAAACAAACTTCGCCTAACGGATTTTCTCGATTTTCATTGCAAGTCTCAGTGACAGTGGGGACTCTGTGTAGAAAACGCAATATTGCGCAAAAACTAAAATGGATGCAGTATGGAGACCCACATCAATTGAAAGGTCTCGAAATGTACTTTCAGAATATATACACCTTATACCGAAGAAAAAACTTTGATAAACGGATTTTCTCGATTTTCCAGTGACAATGGGGAGTCTGTGTAGAAAACGCCATGTTGTGGAAAAAAGTGGGGACTCTGTGTAGAAAACGCCATATTGCGCAAAAACTAAAATGGATGCAGTATTGATACCCACATCAATTGAAAGGTCTCGAAATGTACTTTCAGAATATATACACCCTATGCCGAAAAACAAACTTTCGCCTAACGGACTTTCTCGATTTTCCTTGCAAGTCTCAGTGACAGTGGGGACTCTGTGTAGAAAACGCCATATTGCGCAAAAACTAAAATGGATGCAGTATTGATACCCACATCAATTGAAAGGTCTCGAAATGTACTTTCAGAATATACACACCATATGCCGGAAAACAAACCTTCGCCTAACGGATTTTCTCGATTTTGGTTGCAAGTCTCAGTGACAGTGGGGACTCTGGGTAGAAAACGCCATATTGCGCAAAAACTAAAATGGATGCAGTATGGAGACCCACATCAATTGAAAGGTCTCGGAATGTACTTTCAGAATATATACACCTTATACCGAAAAACAAACTTTCGCCTAACGGATTTTCTCGATTTTCATTGCAAGTCTCAGTGACAGTGGGGACTCTGTGTAGAAAACGCCATATTGCGCAAAAACTAAAATGGATGCAGTATGAGACCCACATCAATTGAAAGGTCTCGAAATTTACTTTCAGAATATATACACCTTATACCGAAAAACAAACTTTCGCCTAACGGATTTTCTCGATTTTCCTTGCAAGTCTCAGTGACAGTGGGGACTCTGTGTAGAAAACGCCATATTGCGCAAAAACTAAAATGGATGCAGTATTGATACCCACATCAATTGAAAGGTCTCGAAATGTACTTTCAGAATATATACACCCTATGCCGAAAAACAAATTTTCGCCTAACGGACTTTCTCGATTTTCCTTGCAAGTCTCAGTGACAGTGGGGACTCTGTGTAGAAAACGCCATATTGCGCAAAAACTAAAATGGATGCAGTATTGATACCCACATCAATTGAAAGGTCTCGAAATGTACTTTCAGAATATACACACCATATGCCGGAAAACAAACCTTCGCCTAACGGATTTTCTCGATTTTGGTTGCAAGTCTCAGTGACAGTGGGGACTCTGGGTAGAAAACGCCATATTGCGCAAAAACTAAAATGGATGCAGTATGGAGACCCACATCAATTGAAAGGTCTCGAAACGTACTTTCAGAATATATACACCTTATACCGAAGAAAAAACTTTGCTAAACGGATTTTCTCGATTTTCCAGTGACAATGGGGAGTCTGTGTAGAAAACGCCATGTTGTGGAAAAAAGTGGGGACTCTGTGTAGAAAACGCCATATTGCGCAAAAACTAAAATGGATGCAGTATGGAGACCCACATCAATTGAAAGGTCTCAAAATGTACTGTCAGAATATACACACCATATTCCGAAAAACAAACCTTCGCCTAACGGATTTTCTCGATTTTCATTGCAAGTCTCAGTGACAGTGGGGACTCTGGGTAGAAAACGCCATATTGCGCAAAAACTAAAATGGATGCAGTATGGAGACCCACATCAATTGAAAGGTCTCGAAATGTACTTTCAGAATATATACACCTTATACCGAAGAAAAAACTTTGCTTAACGGATTTTCTCGATTTTCCAGTGACAATGGGGAGTCTGTGTAGAAAACGCCATGTTGTGGAAAAAAGTGGGGACTCTGTGTAGAAAACGCCATATTGCGCAAAAACTAAAATGGATGCAGTATGGAGACCCACATCAATTGAAAGGTCTCAAAATGTACTGTCAGAATATACACACCATATGCCGAAAAACAAACCTTCGCCTAACGGATTTTCTCGATTTTGGTTGCAAGTCTCAGTGACAGTGGGGACTCTGGTAGAAAACGCCATATTGCGCAAAAACTAAAATGGATGCAGTATGGAGACCCACATCAATTGAAAAGTCTCTAAATTTACTTTCAGAATATATACACCTTATACCTAAGAAAAAACTTTGCTAAACGGATTTTCTCGATTTTCCAGTGACAATGGGGAGTCTGTGTAGAAAACGCCATGTTGTGGAAAAAAGTGGGGACTCTGTGTAGAAAACGCCATATTGCGCAAAAACTAAAATGGATGCAGTATGGAGACCCACATCAATTGAAAGGTCTCAAAATGTACTGTCAGAATATATACACCCTATGCCGAAAAACAAACTTTCGCCTAACGGACTTTCTCGATTTTCCTTGCAAGTCTCAGTGACAGTGGGGACTCTGTGTAGAAAACGCCATATTGCGCAAAAACTAAAATGGATGCAGTATTGATACCCACATCAATTGAAAGGTCTCGAAATGTACTTTCAGAATATACACACCATATGCCGGAAAACAAACCTTCGCCTAACGGATTTTCTCGATTTTGGTTGCAAGTCTCAGTGACAGTGGGGACTCTGGGTAGAAAACGCCATATTGCGCAAAAACTAAAATGGATGCAGTATGGAGACCCACATCAATTGAAAGGTCTCGAAATGTACTTTCAGAATATATACACCCTATGCCGAAAAACAAACTTTCGCCTAACGGATTTTGTCGATTTTCCTTGCAAGTCTCAGTGACAGTGGGGACTCTGTGTAGAAAACGCCATATTGCGCAAAAACTAAAATGGATGCAGTATGGAGACCCACATCAATTGAAAGGTCTCAAAATGTACTGTCAGAATATACACACCATATTCCGAAAAACAAACCTTCGCCTAACGGATTTTCTCGATTTTCATTGCAAGTCTCAGTGACAGTGGGGACTCTGGGTAGAAAACGCCATATTGCGCAAAAACTAAAATGGATGCAGTATGGAGACCCACATCAATTGAAAGGTCTCGAAACGTACTTTCAGAATATATACACCTTATACCGAAGAAAAAACTTTGCTAAACGGATTTTCTCGATTTTCCAGTGACAATGGGGAGTCTGTGTAGAAAACGCCATGTTGTGGAAAAAAGTGGGGACTCTGTGTAGAAAACGCCATATAGCGCAAAAACTAAAATGGATGCAGTATGGAGACCCACATCAATTGAAAGGTCTCAAAATGTACTGTCAGAATATATACACCCTATGCCGAAAAACAAACTTTCGCCTAAAGGGACTTTCAGAATATATACACCTTATACCGAAGAAAAAACTTTGCTAAACGGATTTTCTCGATTTTCCAGTGACAATGGGGAGTCTGTGTAGAAAACGCCATGTTGTGGAAAAAAGTGGGGACTCTGTGTAGAAAACGCCATATTGCGCAAAAACTAAAATGGATGCAGTATGGAGACCCACATCAATTGAAAGGTCTCAAAATGTACTGTCAGAATATACACACCATATGCCGAAAAACAAACCTTCGCCTAACGGATTTTCTCGATTTTCATTGCAAGTCTCAGTGACAGTGGGGACTCTGGGTAGAAAACGCCATATTGCGCAAAAACTAAAATGGATGCAGTATTGATACGCACATCAATTGAAAGGTCTCGAAATGTACTTTCAGAATATACACACCATATGCCAAAAAACAAACTTTCGCCAAACGGATTTTATCGATTTTCCGTGCAAGTCTCAGTGACAATGGGGACTCTGTGTAGAAAACGCCATATTGCGCAAAAACTAAAATGGATGCAGTATTGATACCCACATCAATTGAAAGGTCTCGAAATGTACTTTCAGAATATACACACCATATGCCGAAAAACAAACCTTCGCCTAACGGATTTTCTCGATTTTGGTTGCAAGTCTCAGTGACAGTGGGGACTCTGGGTAGAAAACGCCATATTGCGCAAAAACTAAAATGGATGCAGTATGGAGACCCACATCAATTGAAAGGTCTCGAAATGTACTTTCAGAATATATACACCTTATACCGAAGAAAAAACTTTGCTAAACGGATTTTCTCGATTTTCCAGTGACAAAGGGGAGTCTGTGTAGAAAACGCCATGTTGTGGAAAAAAGTGGGGACTCTGTGTAGAAAACGCCATATTGCGCAAAAACTAAAATGGATGCAGTATGGAGACCCACATCAATTGAAAGGTCTCGAAATGTACTTTCAGAATATATACACCCTATGCCGAAAAACAAACTTTCGCCTAACGGATTTTCTCGATTTTCCTTGCAAGTCTCAGTGACAGTGGGGACTCTGTGTAGAAAACGCCATATTGCGCAAAAACTAAAATGGATGCAGTATTGATACCCACATCAATTGAAAGGTCTCTAAATGTACTGTCAGAATATATACACCATATGCCGGAAAAAAAACCTTCGCCTAACGGATTTTCTCGATTTTGGTTGCAAGTCTCAGTGACAGTGGGGACTCTGGGTAGAAAACGCCATATTGCGCAAAAACTAAAATGGATGCAGTATTGATACCCACATCAATTGAAAGGTCTCGAAATGTACTTTCAGAATATATACACCATATGCCGAAAAACAAACTTTCGCCTAACGGATTTTCTCGATTTTGGTTGCAAGTCTCAGTGACAGTGGGGACTCTGTGTAGAAAACGCCATATTGCGCAAAAACTAAAATGGATGCAGTATGGAGACCCACATCAATTGAAAGGTCTCGAAATGTACTTTCAGAATATATACACCCTGTGCCGAAAAACAAACTTTCGCCTAACGAATTTTCTCGATTTTCCTTGCAAGTCTCAGTGACAGTGGGGACTCTGTGTAGAAAACGCCATATTGCGCAAAAACTAAAATGGATGCAGTATGGAGACCCACATCAATTGAAAGGTCTCAAAATGTACTTTCAGAATATACACACCATATTCCGAAAAACAAACCTTCGCCTAACGGATTTTCTCGATTTTCATTGCAAGTCTCAGTGACAGTGGGGACTCTGGGTAGAAAACGCCATATTGCGCAAAAACTAAAATGGATGCAGTATGGAGACCCACATCAATTGAAAGGTCTCGAAATGTACTTTCAGAATATATACACCTTATACCGAAAAACAAACTTTCGCTTACGGACTTTCTCGATTTTCCTTGCAAGTCTCAGTGACAGTGGGGACTCTGTGTAGAAAACGCCATATTGCGCAAAAACTAAAATGGATGCAGTAATGATACCCACATCAATTGAAAGGTCTCGAAATGTACTTTCAGAATATACACACCATATGCCGGAAAACAAACCTTCGCCTAACGGATTTTCTCGATTTTGGTTGCAAGTCTCAGTGACAGTGGGGACTCTGGGTAGAAAACGCCATATTGCGCAAAAACTAAAATGGATGCAGTATGGAGACCCACATCAATTGAAAGGTCTCGAAATGTACTTTCAGAATATATACACCTTATACCGAAGAAAAAACTTTGCTAAACGGATTTTCTCGATTTTCCAGTGACAATGGGGAGTCTGTGTAGAAAACGCCATGTTGTGGAAAAAAGTGGGGACTCTGTGTAGAAAACGCCATATTGCGCAAAAACTAAAATGGATGCAGTATGGAGACCCACATCAATTGAAAGGTCTCAAAATGTACTGTCAGAATATATACACCCTATGCCGAAAAACAAACTTTCGCCTAACGGATTTTCTCGATTTTCCTTGCAAGTCTCAGTGACAGTGGGGACTCTGTGTAGAAAACGCCATATTGCGCAAAAACTAAAATGGATGCAGTATTGATACCCACATCAATTGAAAGGTCTCGAAATGTACTTTCAGAATATACACACCATATGCCGAAAACAAACCTTCGCCTAACGGATTTTCTCGATTTTGGTTGCAAGTCTCAGTGACAGTGGGGACTCTGGGTAGAAAACGCCATATTGCGCAAAAACTAAAATGGATGCAGTATGGAGACCCACATCAATTGAAAGGTCTCGAAATGTACTTTCAGAATATATACACCCTATGCCGAAAAACAAACTTTCGCCTAACGGATTTTGTCGATTTTCCTTGCAAGTCTCAGTGACAGTGGGGACTCTGTGTAGAAAACGCCATATTGCGCAAAAACTAAAATGGATGCAGTATGGAGACCCACATCAATTGAAAGGTCTCAAAATGTACTGTCAGAATATACACACCATATTCCGAAAAACAAACCTTCGCCTAACGGATTTTCTCGATTTTCATTGCAAGTCTCAGTGACAGTGGGGACTCTGGGTAGAAAACGCCATATTGCGCAAAAACTAAAATGGATGCAGTATGGAGACCCACATCAATTGAAAGGTCTCGAAACGTACTTTCAGAATATATACACCTTATACCGAAGAAAAAACTTTGCTAAACGGATTTTCTCGATTTTCCAGTGACAATGGGGAGTCTGTGTAGAAAACGCCATGTTGTGGAAAAAAGTGGGGACTCTGTGTAGAAAACGCCATATAGCGCAAAAACTAAAATGGATGCAGTATGGAGACCCACATCAATTGAAAGGTCTCAAAATGTACTGTCAGAATATATACACCCTATGCCGAAAAACAAACTTTCGCCTAACGGACTTTCTCGATTTTCCTTGCAAGTCTCAGTGACAGTGGGGACTCTGTGTAGAAAACGCCATATTGCGCAAAAACTAAAATGGATGCAGTATTGATACCCACATCAATTGAAAGGTCTCGAAATGTACTTTCAGAATATACACACCATATGCCGAAAACAAACCTTCGCCTAACGGATTTTCTCGATTTTTGGTTGCAAGTCTCAGTGACAGTGGGGACTCTGTGTAGAAAACGCCATATTGCGCAAAAACTAAAATGGATGCAGTATTGATACCCACATCAATTGAAAGGTCTCGAAATGTACTTTCAGAATATACACACCATATGCCGAAAAACAAACCTTCGCCTAACGGATTTTCTCGATTTTGGTTGCAAGTCTCAGTGACAGTGGGGACTCTGTGTAGAAAACGCCATATTGCGCAAAAACTAAAATGGATGCAGTAGGACCCACATCAATTGAAAGGTCTCGAAATGTACTTTCAGAATATATACACCTTATACCGAAAAACAAACTTTCGCCTAACGGATTTTCTCGATTTTGGTTGCAAGTCTCAGTGACAGTGGGGAGTCTGTGTAGAAAACGCCATGTTGTGGAAAAAAGTGGGGACTCTGTGTAGAAAACGCCATATTGCGCAAAAACTAAAATGGATGCAGTATTGATACGCACATCAATTGAAAGGTCTCGAAATGTACTTTCAGAATATATACACCGTATGCCGAAAAACAAACCTTCGCCTAACGGATTTTCTCGATTTTCCTTGCAAGTCTCAGTGACAGTGGGGACTCTGTGTAGAAAACGCCATATTGCGCAAAAACTAAAATGGATGCAGTATGAGACCCACATCAATTGAAAGGTCTCGAAATGTACTTTCAGAATATATACACCATATGCCGTAAAACAAACCTTCGCCTAACGGATTTTCTCGATTTTGGTTGCAAGTCTCAGTGACAGTGGGGACTCTGGGTAGAAAACGCCATATTGCGCAAAAACTAAAATGGATGCAGTATTGAGACCCACATCAATTAAAGGTCTCGAAATGTACTTTCAGAATATATACACCTTATACCGAAGAAAAAACTTTGATAAACGGATTTTCTCGATTTTCCAGTGACAATGGGGAGTCTGTGTAGAAAACGCCATGTTGTGGAAAAAAGTGGGGACTCTGTGTAGAAAACGCCATATTGCGCAAAAACTAAAATGGATGCAGTATGGAGACCCACATCAATTGAAAGGTCTCAAAATGTACTGTCAGAATATACACACCATATTCCGAAAAACAAACCTTCGCCTAACGGATTTTCTCGATTTTCATTGCAAGTCTCAGTGACAGTGGGGACTCTGGGTAGAAAACGCCATATTGCGCAAAAACTAAAATGGATGCAGTATGGAGACCCACATCAATTGAAAGGTCTCGAAATGTACTTTCAGAATATATACACCTTATACCGAAAAAAAACTTTGCTAAACGGATTTTCTCGATTTTCCAGTGACAATGGGGAGTCTGTGTAGAAAACGCCATGTTGTGGAAAAAAGTGGGGACTCTGTGTAGAAAACGCCATATTGCGCAAAAACTAAAATGGATGCAGTATGGATACCCACATCAATTGAAAGGACTCGAAATGTACTTTCAGAATATACACACCATATGCCGAAAAACAAACCTTCGCCTAACGGATTTTCTCGATTTTCTGTGTAGAAAACGCCATGTTGTGGAAAAAAGTGGGGACTCTGTGTAGAAAACGCCATATTGCGCAAAAACTAAAATGGATGCAGTATTGATACGCACATCAATTGAAAGGTCTCGAAATGTACTTTCAGAATATATACACCCTATGCCGAAAAACAAACTTTCGCCTAACGGACTTTCTCGATTTTCCTTGCAAGTCTCAGTGACAGTGGGACTCTGTGTAGAATTTTTGTTGCAAGTCTCAGTGACAGTGGGGACTCTGGGTAGAAAACGCCATATTGCGCAAAAACTAAAATGGATGCAGTATTGAGACCCACATCAATTGAAAGGTCTCGAAATGTACTTTCAGAATATATACACCTTATACCGAAAAAAAACTTTGCTAACGGATTTTCTCGATTTTCCAGTTGACAAGTCTGTAGAAAACGCCATGTTGTGAAAGTGGGGACTCTGTGTAGAAAACGCCATATTGCGCAAAAACTAAAATGGATGCAGTATTGATACGCACATCAATTGAAAGGTCTCGAAATGTACTTTCAGAATATATACACCATATGCCGAAAAACAAACTTTGCCTAACGGACTTTCTCGATTTTCCTTGCAAGTCTCAGTGACAGTGGGGACTCTGTGTAGAAAACGCCATATTGCGCAAAAACTAAAATGGATGCAGTATTGATATCCACATCAATTGAAAGGTCTCGAAATGTGGAAAAAAGTGGGGACTCTGTGTAGAAAACGCCATATTGCGCAAAAACTAAAATGGATGCAGTATGGAGACCCACATCAATTGAAAGGTCTCAAAATGTACTGTCAGAATATACACACCATATTCCGAAAAACAAACCTTCGCCTAACGGATTTTCTCGATTTTCATTGCAAGTCTCAGTGACAGTGGGGACTCTGGGTAGAAAACGCCATATTGCGCAAAAACTAAAATGGATGCAGTATGGAGACCCACATCAATTGAAAGGTCTCGAAATGTACTTTCAGAATATATACACCTTATACCGAAGAAAAAACTTTGCTAAACGGATTTTCTCGATTTTCCAGTGACAATGGGGAGTCTGTGTAGAAAACGCCATGTTGTGGAAAAAAGTGGGGACTCTGTGTAGAAAACGCCATATTGCGCAAAAACTAAAATGGATGCAGTATGGAGACCCACATCAATTGAAAGGTCTCGAAACGTACTTTCAGAATATATACACCTTATACCGAATAAAAAACTTTGCTAAACGGATTTTCTCGATTTTCCAGTGACAATGGGGAGTCTGTGTAGAAAACGCCATGTTGTGGAAAAAAGTGGGGACTCTGTGTAGAAAACGCCATATTGCGCAAAAACTAAAATGGATGCAGTATGGAGACCCACATCAGTTGAAAGGTCTCGGAATGTACTTTCAGAATATATACACCTTATACCGAAAAACAAACTTTCGCCTAACGGACTTTCTCGATTTTCCTTGCAAGTCTCAGTGACAGTGGCGATTCTGTGTAGAAAACGCCATATAGCGCAAAAACTAAAATGGATGCAGTATGGAGACCCACATCAATTGAAAGGTCTCGAAATGTACTTTCAGAATATACACACCATATGCCGAAAACAAACTTTGCCTAACGGACTTTCTCGATTTTCCTTGCAAGTCTCAGTGACAGTGGGGACTCTGTGTAGAAAACGCCATATTGCGCAAAAACTAAAATGGATGCAGTATTGATACCCACATCAATTGAAAGGTCTCGAAATGTACTTTCAGAATATATACACCCTATGCCGAAAAACAAACTTTCGCCTAACGGACCTTCTCGATTTTCCTTGCAAGTCTCAGTGACAGTGGGGACTCTGTGTAGAAAACGCCATATTGCGCAAAAACTAAAATGGATGCAGTATGGAGACCCACATCAATTGAAAGGTCTCGAAACGTACTTTCAGAATATATACACCTTATACCGAAGAAAAAACTTTGCTAAACGGATTTTCTCGATTTTCCAGTGACAATGGGGAGTCTGTGTAGAAAACGCCATGTTGTGGAAAAAAGTGGGGACTCTGTGTAGAAAACGCCATATTGCGCAAAAACTAAAATGGATGCAGTATTGATACGCACATCAATTGAAAGGTCTCGAAATGTACTTTCAGAATATATACACCCTATGCCGAAAAACAAACTTTCGCCTAACGGACTTTCTCGATTTTCCTTGCAAGTCTCAGTGACAGTGGGGACTCTGTGTAGAAAACGCCATATTGCGCAAAAACTAAAATGGATGCAGTATTGATACCCACATCAATTGAAAGGTCTCGAAATGTACTTTCAGAATATACACACCATATGCCGGAAAACAAACCTTCGCCTAACGGATTTTCTCGATTTTGGTTGCAAGTCTCAGTGACAGTGGGGACTCTGGGTAGAAAACGCCATATTGCGCAAAAACTAAAATGGATGCAGTATTGATACCCACATCAATTGAAAGGTCTCGAAACGTACTTTCAGAATATATACACCTTATACCGAAGAAAAAACTTTGCTAAACGGATTTTCTCGATTTTCCAGTGACAATGGGGAGTCTGTGTAGAAAACGCCATGTTGTGGAAAAAAGTGGGGACTCTGTGTAGAAAACGCCATATTGCGCAAAAACTAAAATGGATGCAGTATTGATACGCACATCAATTGAAAGGTCTCGAAATGTTCTTTCAGAATATATACACCCTATGCCGAAAAACAAACTTTCGCCTAACGGACTTTCTCGATTTTCCTTGCAAGTCTCAGTGAGTGGGGACTCTGTACTCGAAACGTACTTTCAGAATATATACACCTTATACCGAAGAAAAAACTTTGCTAAACGGATTTTCTCGATTTTCCAGTGACAATGGGGAGTCTGTGTAGAAAACGCCATGTTGTGGAAAAAAGTGGGGACTCTGTGTAGAAAACGCCATATTGCGCAAAAACTAAAATGGATGCAGTATGGAGACCCACATCAATTGAAAGGTCTCAAAATGTACTGTCAGAATATACACACCATATTCCGAAAAACAAACCTTCGCCTAACGGATTTTCTCGATTTTCATTGCAAGTCTCAGTGACAGTGGGGACTCTGGGTAGAAAACGCCATATTGCGCAAAAACTAAAATGGATGCAGTATTGAGACCCACATCAATTAAAGGTCTCGAAATGTACTTTCAGAATATATACACCTTATACCGAAGAAAAAACTTTGCTAAACGGATTTTCTCGATTTTCCAGTGACAATGGGGAGTCTGTGTAGAAAACGCCATGTTGTCGAAAAAAGTGGGGACTCTGTGTAGAAAACGCCATATTGCGCAAAAACTAAAATGGATGCAGTATTGATACGCACATCAATTGAAAGGTCTCGAAATGTTCTTTCAGAATATATACACCCTATGCCGAAAAACAAATTTTCGCCTAAAGGTCTCGAAATGTACTTTCAGAATATACACACCATATGCCGGAAAACAAACCTTCGCCTAACGGATTTTCTCGATTTTGGTTGCAAGTCTCAGTGACAGAGGGGACTCTGGGTAGAAAACGCCATATTGCGCAAAAACTAAAATGGACGCAGTATGGAGACCCACATCAATTGAAAGGTCTCGAAACGTACTTTCAGAATATATACACCTTATACCGAAGAAAAAACTTTGCTAAACGGATTTTCTCGATTTTCCAGTGACAATGGGGAGTCTGTGTAGAAAACGCCATGTTGTGGAAAAAAGTGGGGACTCTGTGTAGAAAACGCCATATTGCGCAAAAACTAAAATGGATGCAGTATGGATACCCACATCAATTGAAAGGTCTCAAAATGTACTGTCAGAATATACACACCGT